>NW_020223611.1:40700-64129 GCF_003070985.1 Temnothorax curvispinosus | reverse complement strand
TGTTTAGGATATTTTGTTGTACTCCATCATTTACTATCCCTCTACACTTATGTATAATGAAATAACCATTAAACCTTTTACATTCCCTACAGTAATCATTTTACGTAGGTCGTAACACAAGATCGCGCTTCTTACTACGCTGAGAAATCGATTCAACTCACGATAGTTTCGTTAATATTAACAGTAAAGAACTGAAATTACAACATAAAACTAATATGGCATAAAACCACATAACAGAATAATTGCGAGCAAGTACCTTTATTCCTTCTATTTTTTCTGACATCTGCGGCATAAAACACCGCGCGGCGTAAATACCGGAGTTACCCTATTCTTTTTTTTGTGCACATATATGTATTTTAACGCGCATGTTTTTCTCCGCGCTGGGAAAGTGCTAACGCTTACAGTTTGTCTTTTATATCCACTTAAATTTGAATTATATTATACTTCCATTAAGAATTTCCTTAATAAATGATTCGTGAAATTAAGGTTGAGATTTGTGGCTTCTTAGAAATTGGAAGCGAGTATTTATACTCATTTACTCTATGTGAACAATTAGGTACTGTGGCATTTAAGAAAGACATACCATTTGTTGTAATTGCAACAATTATTTTCAATTTATAAACTCTTCTTTACGAGAGAAAAGAAGGTTTTAAGATTGCAAGACAGCAAGAAATTTCTCACAAAAATATATAAAGTTTTTACGAGAGATATCACGTAAAGTCGTAAAATCACAAGTTTCTAAAATGCTTAAAGTTCTCGGATTTATTCTAACGTAAATTCCAATCGTGAAGTATCGTAACTATTTATCAAGTTTTATTTGATTCGTCGAGTTATATGAAAAGTAGATATAATATTTCACAATTCGCAATTCGTATTTGTAGCAGTGCGTACATATTTGTAAATAATAATGAAACCGGGTAACGTGAAATCGAGTAAAGCAATATATTGTTAGACTCGGCAAACTGTCGAAATGTTTTCTGCTGTAAGCTGGCCGTGGAGCGGGATCAGGCAAGCGTGCGTCAAACAACGCACATAGACAAATAGTATATACGCACACGAGGAAAAATGGAAAATCTCAAAACTCGGCAATATATACTATTGTCGATATACAATCCGGTAGATATGTATTCATGCATTCCATTACGCGCATGATTACCGGGGCTTTTTTCGAACAATTTCTTAAAATAAATGAGAGAAACGCGATCTCGTAGCTGCAGGCTACAAAGTCTAGAATGTTGATGCATTAGCATTTCACAAGTAACCTTAGTACATAAAGTATATTAAAGTATGTAAGTTTTTATGCGTAAATTAATAGAGAGCGCTCTTCTCTACAGGTTTACGTTCCATTTAATAAAATTTAACTCTTCTATTAAATCTGGTTAAGTTAGAAAAATAATTAACTTATCTAACAAGAAGTTGTTGCTTGATGGTGGGAAGTGCACACTTTACTTATACGGCTCGTCAGAGGGATAATTTTGTACAATCTTAATTACCGTCGTATTGCACTTTACCTCGCACGGTATAATGAATCCGGCTGTGACAAGAAAAGAGGATATCTTTTCCCCGACGACACAATCGAAATTTTTTCGCATCGGCATCTTAAGGCCATTGCACGTAACAAAGTTTTAGTTTTAATCGTAAGGCCGTAAGAAAATAGGCCAATCACACTTGATTATTCTTCAAGCGTGAGGAGAATAATCGACTGTGATTGGTTTATTTTCTTACAACCTTACGATTATGACTAAAACTTTGTTACGTGCAATGGCCTTTACCGTGCGCGTGAAGAAGCTTCGAGCTTCCATCGGGAATGCATCAAAAGGCCAAATACGTGGAGCAACAAGCTGTTTGTGCCACATTTGCATTAATTAAGCACTAGCGCGTGTCGAGTGGCAACCAGTTTGAGAAGACTGAAGTACTTTAATGACGCTTGTCGAGAGAATCCGATCGAATTCGCTTGAGGCGAAATGTAAATTGGATCGGAACCGTTTCTCCCCCGTGGCATCAGTCTTGCTTTTCGGAATAATACCGATAAATCAAACTGGAGCTCCGAGTTTTTCCTGTTTGATTGCATCCCAGTCGGAAATTTGCGGAACTTTTTTTAGCTTGCGACACGAGAGTTCTTGCTTCAGCGTTTGTAAAGCTTCGGCAATTCTGCGAGTCACGAAGGATATCGAGGGCACTCGTCGCAAAGGGTATATACACGAGCTCGGCTGGCAGTTTCGATTCTTCCGATACCTGGCCGATACATCGTGTTCGAGCAATTTCTGCAGAAACGAGCGGTTATTTGCTCGGGTAACTTCGACATTGAAATGTGAAGGTCTCTGCCTTTTTCCCTTGCTCATTTTTCTCCAGTGTGATGTTATTGTGCACGTGCGCGATCGCCGGTAATCCCTTGATACCGGAATCATTTCTCTTCAGGTACCGGAAATTACATTGGGTCCGTAATATCTAACGTCAACTATTTAGAATTGTGATAGAAAAAGGCAAGAAAATAACATATAAGCGATAATATTTTAAAATAAGTTTCCAGAAAATCAGCAGATTTATATTTATTCACCCATAGTTAAAAGTGTCAAAATTTAAAGGTGACGATTTTATACTTTTTATTATAATTTTCGACACTGCGTATTTTTTATTTCGCTGTTAAAATTAATTCAATAATAAAACTATAAACATAATTTCAAATCCAATAAAATATCATAATATCTAATTTAATATCGTATTAGGATTTTGTGCAATACCTACAATTATATTATCAGCGACTAAATCAAACTGAACTATAACAACGTAATCGTATCTCATTGTTTCGGCAAAATAGTTAGAATAGTTTCGATATAAGCACGAATATTGAACAAATGTGTGGGTGGAAGCATGAAATCCAATTAGGAACAATTAGCTTTACGATATGTACTTCCGCGGCATTTTAGCCGCGCGCGTTACGTTGATTCGTTCGATCGGCCGGCCGATCGTAGGATGCATTCAGAGAAGTATGATGGAATGTGCATCGATGCGATGAAAAGTGTGGACGGAAACAGCGCGCCGTGCCGCGGAAGCTCTCATTGTTCCGCGGCGCTGAAGCGAAGCGCCCGCGCCGAGGGATTTCGTGGCATAAAGCTCTCATTATTCACAAAACAGGGATGATAATAATCTCCTCTCGCTCGTGTGTTGGCATTGTCTCGCTAAATAATCCGCGAAATGCAGTTTACAATATCGTTTTTTCGATTCTAAACGTGCTAAAACCAGTTTTATACGTATTGTAAAGAATATAAGAAACACAAAGAAGAGCACGGCATACTTTTTTTTACCTTCCAAGATCAAAGCTGAAGAAATCTTTATTATGATTATTTTTAGTACAATAAATTTTTTGTAAGCCCTTATACATGCAAATGCATGTTACAGCGCGTGGGTATTGTACGAATTTTAATATATTACAATATATTACAGTAGGTATATATGTATACACATATTGTGGCGATCGTGGCGCAGAGAGTTGTGCGCTGCTTTAGTAAGTCAAAGATCCGAGTTCAAATCTAATTAAAATCGTCAGTTTTTATTTGATCGCCACCTCTCGGAAGGAAAGGGGCATCCTACCGAGAGTATTTTGCCCAGTGAGCTATTATGCCACTTTACTTTAACAAAGAAATTTTTCGAGGACACAGTACTCGCCAAGGTACAACTTTTTTTTTAAAGATAATTTTTTTAATGATATTATTCTTTCCTTTAGTATGTTAAACATCTTTAAGCAATATATGATTTTAAAGGTAGTATATATCTTTATGCTTTTATATATTCCGCAATATTTTATTTGTTTATTCCGTGGCGCATTTTACCACATGCACGCATACCAAATTTGAATAAAATATCTGTAAAAGTTTTCCAGATTTTTAAAATTTTCATATTTTTTTTCACAACTTTGACACCCTGTATTTTGAAAACGAAGTAGTTTAGGACATATGTTTATAGGATCTTTTCTTCCTAAAATAAGCCACAGAATATACCCTTCAATTTTTTGTACTTACTTACGAAACACCTTGTATGGTTCACTGATCTTGCCATAAACACCCCTTTATAGTGCCGTTAGAAACGAGCGTTAGATTGTAGGTCCCATATATCTGATCCACACGGAAAGAACGGAAAGAAATAATTATGTAGAAAACTCAAACTGATTGCTAAAAACGTTGAAATTTTTTATAGCATTATCCTCATACTTTAGCGACCTACTATAATTATTTTGATGGTGCAACAAAATTATTTCCAGATCTGTATCTAGCTAAATTTTTAGATACTTCAGCAAAACCGTTCTTTCTATGCAGATATATGCAGAAGCCGGGTCACGACGCTTTGAAACCGAAACAATACGACGATAACAATGAAAGTAATATAACACACTCACGCGTGCACACACACAATCAATTGAATGAGCTTTGGAAAAAGCTATTTAAAATTCGAGTCAGATTGCACAAAGTCAGTTCTGTTTCATATTTAATTAAAAATTTAGTCTTTATTCCAATAATACAATATTATAACGGCGCGCTTTATTTTGCACATTTTGCAAATAATAATCATTTTATAGGACATTGAGGATTAACGAGATTTTAATTTCTTTTTTTTCCGAGACTGCACATTTCTTTCACGTCCGTGCACCGCGTGATTATTACGGACGTGTATCGCTATTGAAATGCAATCGGATTACACCAGCAAGCCGCTGTACGTTATTGCACTTTTGCGGAGAGATCTCGCATTGTCCCGCATTTACATTCATAACACGTGAAATTCACCTATCCATTACTGGATACATAATTTCTCATATAGTGAAGCGCGGCATGTATGCCGCTGTACGTTCATTATCGGGTTTTATCAGGATTTGGTTCTCTTTAACGGAGTGACACGTGCTTTCACTACGTGACCGCTAAATATATTCCGCACGCGTGGTCCTAGGGGAGACGTCGTCACTATTTTTTTAGTGCCGATTTTTAACAACAAAACAAATAATTTTAATAAAATGTGGTATACTGTTGTAAAGAGTAAACCCTTGGTTACAAAATTTATACGTGCATTTTTGGTCTACGTCGCTTTGTTCAACCGGTATAGAGTAAAAACGACAAAGGTGCAAAAATTGAAATGTCAAAATTGCCGGGGCGGAGTCGTCACTTCATTCTTGAACTGCATTTTAAATAAAAATTCATAATTTTGATCATGAAAAATGATAAAATACATTTTATATTAATTATTTTTTAATCAAAAAAATGGAAACATTAGTTAAAAACACAATGGCGGAAAATTACAAGAAAAGCGCACGCACTTATGTACTCTACGCTCGCACGAAATGCATTTGTTTCTCGTTAGCTCTGTTCTCTGTCATCTCTGAGCACACGCAGGACATATTATCCAAATCCTCGTCGGAATCCGACCACTGCTGCTTCCTTGACTTTGATTTTCGACCGAAGTCTCCATGATATCGTACGGCCACGTCATCCAAGTGTACTGTTTCATCATTATTTTTCTTCAGCTAGTCGTTCAACGTAGTTCTCGGAATTTTGTCTTTATTTTATCTTTTGTCTTAATTTTGTCTTACTTTGTCTTATTTTGTTTTAATTTTATCTTTTTTCACCGCAAGAACTGCTTTCCTGAATTGTTTCTTGTCGACGCGAGTCATTTTGCAATGGTACGTGCGTACTATTTTCTTGCAATTGAGAAATACAATGACGCATTTGCAACGAAAAATAGAGTGAAACCACCGGGATAAAGTCGTCACAGTGACGAGTTCGCCCCGGTGGTTTGGTGACGACTTCACCCCGGACACTGATTTTAAGTTGATCGCTCATGAAATATTAGAAATCAACAAAAATAAAAAAACTTTACTGGATTTGTGTTCAGCATGCATTACTCTTCAGAATAATTTATCTCGAGATTCGGAGAGAAAATATTTGAAATATTAAAAATTTTCGACGCGCAAGAAATTTCACTTTTGATCTCCGAAAACACGGTTGTCTTAATAAAAATCACAACATGGCGTATAATCTCACTAAACTTCGTTCGTTGGTCACACTCAACCATAAGTAGCGTTGAGCACCATAAGTAGCGTTTACAATATTAATGGTGAGTTTACACAACATATAGATTTCGAGATAATTGTAATAACGACTTCGCCTTGGTGACGACTTTGCCCCGGTCTCCCCTACTTAAATTTTTATCACAATTAGATATGTATATAAGTAAGATTAATATAGTATATTGCAATATTAATTTATCTGGATATTATGCAGTTTATTTTGCAAATATTAGCTTACAGATCTAACAATGTATATTTACCTTAAATTACATGAAACACAGAACTACTAAATTAACTACACATATACGTTGGGTAAAGATTGAAAGCTGTCTTTTCGCAAAAAATTTGAATGGATTTTCAGCATTTCATTATACACAGCATTGCTGTGGTATATTCTGTATGAATATAGTAACAGAACGATCACATAGAAAGATTTTTTTTTATTTTTGATATATAAATTTTTCTTTGGAAAACTGACGCTTTATTGTACGTTTTTAAGGGAGTATTCTAATTTGAAAGGTATTTTTTAAGAATTTTTTATAGGTAAAATGAAAGAATTTTGTAGGTCAATGAAAAAAGTGAATAGCATTAAACATGTTCTTTTAACCTTATTTTAAGAAAATATTTTCATTTTCTGAGTAATAAAAACGCTCTTCTTTTTTATGTTATATCCGGATCACTCGCAAAAAGAACGCATATGGACAGTGTAAATAATTCTAGCTGTTCTATAGTTATTTGAAACGCAAAAACAAAAAAATTTCCTATTCAGGAGAAGTGTAGCTATCGTCTGAACTAGAATAAACATTAAATGTTTATTAGTTTCTTTAAATAAAATACTAACAAAATATTGAGGAAAAACTGTAATATTTTTAATAAAAAAGCCGCTATTTTGTCCAGAATATTGGTTTAGTTCTACCGTTTTTTGCGAGCTTCTAATGACCAGGATTCCATTTTTAAAAAAGGCGTGTTACCTGAGTGAATTTCGTTTGTATCGTAAAATTGAAGCCTCTTTTCCGCGATGCCGATTGGCTATCTCGATTGATTGCCGCGCCGTAGCTTGCTTCATCCCGTGAGGGACTGTCATCGCGGAGTGTGGCGAGTTTCGTGCGTGTAGTGCGTCGTTCGCGATTATTATATAATAGCATAATGTTAAAGCTAAATAGCGCGCGCAAAGCGCGCGTCTGTAGTGTCTAGTCTTCTTCTAAAAAGGGCATGTCGTAGGTATTGTTGTCACTTTTCCGCGATGCCGATTGGTTCTCTTGCTGCGCTTACTTCATTTGCAGCTGTTATTGTATATTTTGACAGTTGTGTGTATCAAGGAGTTAATAGTGTAATAGTAATAGCATAATGTTAAAGCTAAATAGCGCGCGCGAAGCGCGCGTCTGTAGTGTCTAGTATAACAAAAAAGAGCGTTTTTGTAGTGTTCCCTTACAAAGAAACGTTTGAAAACAACAGACATGTATTTCTTTTAATGGCTTCAAAGCATGTTTGGGGGTTCTCGAAACAACCCCTCAATAGAAATTTTATATATTTGATTACGAGTGAATATCTCTGAAACCATGAAGTATGTAAAAAATGTTTTAGACAAAAAGGCTACGATATTAAATGATCTCTATAATCGTGTATTTAGATTGAAAAAAAGGTCATATTTTTCAACATACCTCTTTAATGTTATTTTTGCAAAAATATTCTATTTTGCAAAAAAATTCAATTACATGATTGCAGAGATCACTTAATATCGTAACTTTTTTCTCTAAAACATTTTTTCGTGTACCTCACGGTTTCAGAGATATTCACTCGTAATCAAATATATGGAATTTCTTTCGAGGCGTTGTTTCAACCCCTAAACATGCTTCGAAACCGATAAAAGAAAAATACGTGTCTGTTATTTTTCCCTACTCTACATATCCGTAAAAAGTCGCCGAGGAAACGGTTCAAAACGTTCCCTTGTGAGAAAATAAAAATATATTCTTGTAAGGCTTAAAAGAACATGTAAAGTTGAACGTTATTCGGTTTCTTCGTTTAACTTCAAAAAATTCCTAAAAAATCCTTTTTTTACGACCTTTCAAACCAGAATACTTCCTAAGTATATAAATTGGAAGAGGCTGTAAGGGTCATACGCTGTTCTTACTGCGTAGTATCAATATCACTGATTTATTGTTCAATTACATCCATCCGTACGTTTCGGCTCCAATTTGAGCCATCTTCAGCGGTATAATATTAAAAAGTATATAATAATACACTATTCTCCTTTACAACATAGTGAGTTTATTGATTGGAAATTTCACAGAAACATAATAAGACTAAAAGATCCATATCTGTAAAAGTATAAATTAAGATGTTACAATAGGGTTTATTTAAACAATTCTAAGATAACTCACCAAGTAGTCTGGAGAACGAATACATCGCAATAAGTCAGATAAAGAAATATAAAAGTATAATATGAACGTCTGGTAAAAGTATAATCTGTACAATGAGATCCGGAGATCCTGTCGACACGACGCACAACACTGATATGATTCGGTATTACAAGCAGGCACATGTTTTAACTTAAAACTTTTAAGTCAAACATCGGTAAAATAAATTGAAAAAGTGTAGGTCAAAAAAGTAATAAATAACACATAATAAATATTTAATATATAAAGTAAGAAATAAAAGCTAATAAATATTCAATGTATAAACAATAACACGTGATCTGACGAAAGACAAAATGTATTATGGACATGGTTTACAATTTATTTAAAATAGACACGTATATGCATGGTGCAAAAACTCTGTATCGGTTTGAGAGTTAAGACTATTCTTTTGTAACTTCCTTAAGTGTCTCCGTTGTTGATATAATTATTTTAAGAAACATTACCTTATTCAAATACGACGGTTGATCGAATTCTCGTGGCTGCAGCGATGCGCAATTTATTATTCGATATTGTGATTTATTATTAAGCCGCGGTGGCGGCCGAGTCGAGCTGAGCAACATGTGTTTTCGCCAGTAGATATATTCGCAAAGGAACAGCATGTATATCGGGGAACGGTCTATGCATATTCAAGCTTTGCATCTGCACCGTTACACATGTCGATCCGCTCGACAATTCCATAGCCGGCTGCGCGCCATCGGTGCGCAACGCTATTGAAGATTCGCGAGAAAAATCAGCCGACGAGAACCGATCCACCCATACGAGATACATAAAATCGCGGCGAGAGATGGTGAACTCGCGAGAAGTTCGATTATCTGAATTACACTAGAAATATACGAACGCTTGGCGGATAAATCGATTCTTCGAGCAATAGAACGAAAAGCACTTCCGTACTTTTCAATTTTTCCTGTTTCGCAGAAATGGAAGTCCCGCGTATAAGCAAAAGTGAATAAAATCGATATTTCGGCTTTCCGCGAACTGGAGACTCGTATAGTACGATTTCTTGGTCGATATATAATTTGACATTTTTTTCTATTATGCAAATAAATGATTTCTATAGAGACTTTTCTTGTTCGCTTCGCGTCATTAGCTTCCTCAAATATCACGTGATTCTATTTAAAGTAACATAATAATTGAATAGTATCACGAGAAAAGAATATACATGTCGAAATTATTAATGACGAGTATTCTGAATATATATTACGTGCGCTTCGAGCTTTACGGAGAAAAACGGATTTAGGTACTTCGGAAGACGATTTAGTTGAATGAAAACAAGTTTTTATTCCGGCTTGCATGTAAATTATATTTGTAGAGCGGAAATGCGCTGGTCATGAAAGGTGACGTTGTCATGGGGAAAAAAAAAAAAAAAAAAAAGCAATTCGCTGGAAAAACTCCGGATTTTTCATGATAAACAGCGTACAAGCCGTTTTAATACATTTTGCATCACTTCGCTCAATCCGGCGTGTATAAATACACTGAGAGTCGGGCATGCACGTAATTGAAGTGTAACCGTTGTAAATTCATCCGCGCGATACTCCCATCAGTTTTACTTGTCGACGACAGCTGGATGCGCGATATCCGCTACCGTCAAATTAGGTCGCGAGGAGAAACGCTAATTGCCGTAAGTTTGCTCACTCTTTGCGGAAACATGTAACAATAATCAACATAATTTTACGAAACTTTTCTTCGTATTTCGTTGATTAATTTACCGCCTGCTATAAATTTAGGATTATAATAATATCCTAATATCCTAATATCCTAACATTATCATAATATCTTAATAATATTTTATGGAAAAATATATAGGGTAGGTAGTCCATCAATGAACCAGTACACTATGAACCATTGCAATATTTCATATATGTAGTGTTGCTATATAGATTGTGCTTGTTGTCATGCAACGATTCGCATTTGAACCCCTCTTCGGCTCCTGGCAAATCGCGCGAAAGACGGCCGTTTGAGACCACATTTTGTGATTTTTGGGTGAAAAACTAAGTTTTTTTTCGTAAGTTTTACGTATTTTTCATGTTTTTGTTGTTATATCTATTATTTTTTTCCTTATTCTATAATTTTGTGTGTATATTTGGCTTTATAATTCTGTAAGCAACTTTCTTCTATTACATTATTTTACCGTATTTTTTGAAGATTATCATAAAAAATGTTATATGTCTACAATAAACCATTTTGTTCTTTACTACAGTTATTTGTGTTATAAGTCTTATTAAACTGACTAGTTGTTACAATAAATAATAATCTAAGTAAGAAAAAGTCTGATTAAAAATAATAATTTTGATTGAAAGCTTCAAATAATGAAAACATAACATATATAATTAAGTTAGCTTTAATTTAAAGTCATACTATCCTAATCTTACTTATCATGTCTTATAATTATATCTTCCCTAAATAAACATTTTAAAACATAGTAAAACAAAAATAACACTAACAATTTACTGTATAAAACATGTGGTTTATTGTTAATAATGGCACACACCTGTACACAATGAACCATTTGACATTTAAAAAATTGAAATTGTGGCTTTTTAAAAATGACTTATAAGTCATCTTATACAGTATGTAGCCAACTAAATTCATGAACTGTATGCAAAAACACAGATCTCCAACTCAATAATTGAGAGAGATATAAGCCTCTGAAATTTACATGGTTCATTGTTGGACTACCTAGTAGGTACTTAGTACCTACCCTAATAATATTCTAATAATATTATCATCGTGTAATTATTCGCGGTAATTGCCTTTGATATCCTACCTTACGGAGCAATTAAAGTCGACAAAGAAAATCATGTGAAAACACTTCTCTCAAAGCTTTACGTTACGTGAAATTTTTTTTGTACAGCCAGACTTACAGGCATCCTTCGTCGACTCTTATTCCGCATAAATGGGAATCGGCTGACATCTTGACGAGGGATAAGCGCGCGAGGGCGAGAATATTGCGGTGCCTTTTTACCCATTCCGCCAGGATCGATCCTTCATTTGGACGATTCATCCGGGATCGCCTTTGGTAAACAAACCGTAGCAATTACCGTCCAAAATGGCTATTCGAACTTTATCGGAGAGTTAACAGAAGCCGCTTGGAGAAAATGAAATGTCTGCTCTGCTACGCCAGAACTTCGAGTTTCTCTTACAAAAGCACTTGAAGCCCTTCTGCTTCCTTTACTTCAATATTATATATCTTCTTTTATTCTTTTTATATACATCAATAATATTTAATATATTTGTACCAGCGCGCGAGTGATATTCATTTTCAATTTTTTCTCCGTTTCTTCAAATAACGCATAATGCTTTAAATAAACATTTACATTATTCATATTTATCTTTAATTCTTTTAAATTTAGAGAGCAAAAGTATTTTTTATCATGGATTTTTTTTTTATCAATCTCGATTGATGACAGAAAATAATATAAAACGTTCGACACAAACGGTATTATTTGATCAACTACATAAATATTATAATTTGCTGCACTCATCTCCCTTCCCTTCGCGCGTTTAACCCTTAAACTACCCACTGGGTCAAAATGACTCAGTAAAAAAATTGTGTCGCATTATCTACCACTGAAACGCTGAAATCGGGATCTGTCGCGCCATATCTTGGTAGTTTTAACCTCTCTCTAGATAGCGGTACAGTCGTTGTAAGTCAGCAGGCATCCGGCTGTATCTGGCTGCCGTCCGCGTCAAACGTTCCGAAAATCACGGGTCATTTTGACCCAGTGTGTAGTTTACGCATTTTGGGGGTGATTTTTTTTTTTTAGTCTTTTTGAGCTTCTTTCGAACAATTAAAGTGTAAGTAAACGTTTAAATATGCTCTAAAATTTTTTTAATCAGTTGTTTATTAATAATAACACTGAATTATACATAGATGCACTGAGAAAAAAAAATGTTGATTCAAAGAAATATTATTTGATTCAACTAAATGCAGCGGTCACGGGCTGTCAAGCTAACATTTGTTAATTTAAAAAATATTATATTTAAATAGATTCAGAATTTCCTGATATTACTCACGTATATTTGATTTAAATATATTAATATTTGCATTAAACAAATCACTACAACTAAACGAGTTTAGTCAAATTAACAACATTTTTTTCTCAGTGTGTCGTACAATCTAGGGCAAATTTTGGAACCGGTTTTCAAAAAGATCGGTAACGAAAAATTAACCACATCATTGCACTCCCCGGAAAATTCTACCCCTATTTCATATACTTTTGGTAAAAATTTGGTCCACTAACGAGTGAGTAGTTCGCGGACAGACGGACGGACAGAGACAAACAGTCGGGTTTTATATAATGGTATGATTAATATTTTTTAACATTGTTTTGTCTATTTACTATAGTTCGAATTGTTTCCATGCCCTATCTATCGAAAACAAATCGTTCATTAACGAATCTTGAAGCGAATGTGTTACCGATTTATATTGCTTTCGGTTTTCCAAATAAATACCTTTTTTGAAATGTCAGCTTTCGCGCGTATTTTTACCTTAAAGTATATAATCCAGAGAGTATGCAGTTAAATTTTCACGTAAAAATATTGAAAATTTAGAAAGTTATTGAATATTTCGTAAAAAATAGCAATTTTTTGGTTTATAAACCATATTTTGAATTTTTGAACCATAAATTTTTATTAATAACCCTTTACAAACAATCTGACATTCATTTTGAGTGTTGCAAGAATGCACCCTTTTAATTTCAGCCAAAAAGAATCAATCCCCCGTTTGTGATAATATAATTACGTAAAGTAGCGCTGGGTCAAAATGACCCAGTGTGTAGTTTATGTTTCAAATAGGTAGTGTGTAGTTTAAGGGTTAAATTCTAGTAAATAATTAAATCGATTAATTTAATGTGGTTCGTGGGAACGTTAAACTATGTCATTTACATCGGAATTTCCACGAACACGAGTAAAATGCGATGCGCATCACGTTCGCTATTTATTTGCAACGTATTTAATCAAGAAGCAATGGAATATATATATACACGACATATACGTGGAAACAATAAGAAACCGCAACAAATATCTCAGATACATTGTCATGTCAATGCTGTCGTACAAGGCCGGGAAAATGCATCTCCTATCACCGCGTGTGCTTAATCAAACGCAGAGAAACGGTCTAAATGAATTATTCAACGATTCACAAGCGTGCATGTAAAACAGAATACGTGCATCAATGGAAAATTAACACGCGAATGAAAAGCTCGCACGCCGCACGTGCTTTTCATAATTTCTTACGCTTATTGTTAAATTTATCGATTTAGTCACATCGTATATTAGCATGCTAATTTACAGTTGCTTGGGAATGCGACGCGTAGAAGCTGTTATAAATTAATTTTTAACTAGAGATGAATTGCATTTTATTTCGCAATTGAGTTAATTCGATTATTGGTAATGTTAGCGGAAATAATGAATTGCACGGGAATAAAATTATTATATCATTCGAATCTCATGCATTCATCCGTTGCGCATCCGTCATCCATTCGTTACCATTGAAGATTAATCGCCACCACGGCGATGCACTAGTTTGCAGCCGCATTCGCAAAAGGTATTTGCCATTCAACCGGTAATTTGTTAGCCTTAGAGAGTTCTCTCTCTCTTTCTCAGGAACTCCCGACGGTACATATGCTGAAGTTGTATAAGGCAAATTATTTCCCGGTGACAATTCAAAGGTAGCTATTTCCAGGCTGCGGTCTACGCGAGCCTAAAGTCAAGTAGTACTTCGTAAGCCACGCGCGACGGACTCGCCGTATTTGTTCCCCTACCGTGCGTTAAAAGCAATCTATCTTGTTCTCCTTTTATTGTTACAATGACACTAGCCGTTTGGTGTATGTGACACGTATAGCCTTCGCGGTCGTACAGCACTCGCTTATTGACTTGCGGTGAGCAGATCATCTTTTATTTAATTATTTTACCGGATAGAAATTTATGTAGCCCAAAAACTAGCTTACAACTTTGAGAGATAAACAATAAATTTCTTATTTGTCCGTAATTTAAAAATTTATTGGTTTGCGTAGCAAAGAACTGATAATTTATTTTTCCAAAGCTACTTATTTTTTACTCTACCTGTATTTGATCGTATAACAATGTTCAATTGTAATTTAAGTTTAAATACCGATCAAACTGTTCGAAATAAAATAAACACATTAGAACACTTTAGAACCGGAAGAAAGAATCGAGAAAATTTTAGTCTGTTGTCAAATCCCTCGTGTTTAAGGGGAGATTTGGAATTTTCAAATTATTGCCAGGGACATCTAGAGATGAAGGCAAGATAAATTTGCTCTGACGTGTTATATAAAGCTACGTTTACAGGAGAGACAGATCAACAGATTTCTCTATTTCCCTCCATATTTCTCTATTTAGATATATTCCTCTACTTTTATTCGGATATAAAGGATTGTTGATTAAAAAAGCAGTTAAAAATAAAAAATTAGTAACTACGAGCAACGTTTGTGGAATGAATGTTACGGATTTTCATTAAATTAGTGATATTTCCTGGATTATAACGAGTAAAGAAATAAAAATGCGCGTTTGACGCACCTGCGTACTCGACTTTGACATTTTATGCACAAAGATTTATGATTGTCGTTTTTTGTGTGGGATCGATTGCTGTATAAAGAAACAGTGAAGTTATTTCTTTTAATCTCTTAAAAAAATATACAACACAATATATTGTCTGTAGTAAAAAAAGGAATATTTAATAAACATTATAATAAGCATTTATACCTTAAATGTTACATTCAATTTTTGTAATAAGTTACGTTTATTCAACCATTATATTCTCACTGAAATATTACCATTAGTAAAACATTTATATAAAAATCTACCTCCTTTGTGTTTTCTCCTTTTGTGTTTTTTATAGTGTTTAACAATTTTAAATACTATAAATACCTACTATACTTTAAATATACTATTAAATTATTCTTAGATGTTCTATTATATTAAGTTACTAGTCCATATCTATATATTAAATATATTATTAAATTATATATATTTAAATATACTATATATTAAATACTATAGGTAAGTATTTAACAGTTTTAAAACTACTAACAATGAAAATATTATTGGCTTTCTCTTTCTCTCTCGTGTGAACGCAAACGATGATAAAAAAACTTAAGGGGAATAAAATCTCTTACCCGCGATCAGACAAAAATTCAAAATTCGAAAAAAATTAAAAAACGGATCTTATATAAAGCAGAGAGGGTCCAACAGTTTATGACACCCGATTTTATCTTAGCGCGGCTTTTTTACCGTATCAGTACGCCATCGTATGCAATAAAAGGATTCCTACGACCCGACGTGACGGTTCTGGATGATAAATGTGCTAAACAGCGCGTCAATATAAAAGAGATAATGGTAAATGCCGCGAATATACGATTCGATCGTAAATCTTCACGCGCCCTCGCGCGCCAGCACAATCGCACACCTCTAGATTTTGTCCCCTCGTTCGTTTTTTCATTTTCGCGCATCAGATTTTATTCGCATTTCTATTCAAAAAATTTGAAATCGTTGCGTTAACGACTCACTATAGTTATTTGTGTAACAAGTGCGAGAAGTTGAGAATTGGACACGGGTGCGGAGTGGACGCACGAGCCGAAGGCGGGTACCTTCTATTTACCGAATTATTTAAATGCAACAGGTTTTAGATAAAACCATCTCTTATTTTGGATAATCAGATATTGCGTAGATGATTTAATTGTTTGATATTGGAAGCATATCTATTGCAAATTAAATGTAAATTGTTTTCTGATTAAAAATTATCTTTGAAATAACTTTTCTAATTTGCCTTTGATTTCAAGTTACCGTAATTGATTTATTAACTCTGTCGTTTTTTTTGCGTTTGCAATGAAAAAATTTTTATCTTTTCTCTTGTGTTTTTTTTAGTATTATTGCACGTTGGTATAGACTTTTAAATCAATATGTCGTTGGTATATAGAAGTTTTAATTAGTCAGAACATTTTTTTCTCGTGAAATGATATTCTCAATTAACTTATTTATTCATAGTTTATATATATATAATTATATATATTCTGTATTTATGTACATCATATAATTTTAATATATGTACAAGTTATAATTACTGCATAATAAATTTTTTACTTTTCCCTACTTTATAACAAATTAATAATGCAACATTTTTTGCATTTTTATTACATAATATTGATAATGATAAATTGTGGGCAGATGTTGTTATAGTTATAGATCAAATATAAAGTTATAGTTAAATGTTATATTAAATATAAAGCTATAGTTAACCATAGTTAAAATAATCTATTTTTTTGCTCGGGTACCTTTTACCGTGTCGGCGATTGATGACTTTTGAATAATATTGATTTATTCAAGTTTGAGAAATAATATTCGAATAAAAACAATTCTACGGTTCCTATATTATTGACAAGGTGTTACGTCACGATAAAAATAGCGTGAATGATCCATTTATTTAAGAGTTGAGAAATCTCCGTTACGCAAATCATCGTAACAATCTCCTCCTCTATCTGTGAAAACGCATCATGTTCGATCATGGTTCCGTGGGAATTACGTTTCTGGCAAGGTTCATAAATCATTCGAGTTTCGACAGGGAAATAACGAAAAAGCGCTAAGCCGATTTGTTAGAAGGACGAAAAATGACGCGATTTTTCTCGAAAGCCCTTTTCACACGAGTGCGTCGAAATGGAAGGGTTGCAACAAGTGAGATTCGAATCTGACAGGTACATCCAACCCTGAATTATTTGTTGCTTGTAAATATGCAGCGTTGCACGACGCAGATTGCAAAATATTTATAATTTTTTCACTAAAACTGCTTAATTCGGCTTTCGCATAAATGCAAAATCTTATTTTTCTCATTATTAAAAGCTTTTATTTTATGGGTTTTTTTGCATGTACTACAATTAGTTTAATTAGTTTCTTTTCCCATACGCGTACGCAAGCACTATAAAGACACGTAATGAAATAATAAAGAACTTATCGACTATATAAAATATAAAAAGATTGTAGTAGTAAAATCCTCAATATTGACTGCAAAACCAATTATAATGCATCACCGTAATAGTTTCCGCTAAATTAATTTCTACTAAATTACGATCGCATTTCAATTATCTATCGCTACCTCGCTGTCTATTAATATTTGTACAATTTCGTACACGATTAATCGAAACGCAATCAGATAGCTCGCTAGAGTAGAGTTACGCAAAATGCGTCATTCGTGCGCGGCTGACATTTTGCAAATGTTGTCAGCTCACATTAGACTAACGCGAGGATATTATCGCGTTTGTGCCTCGTGTTTATTCATTACGGCGCCGTGTATTAACGCAGTTTAGCAAAGTTAAGCCGTGATTAATGGCCGACAGTCAAGGCACGTAATTAGAATGCAAAACCCATCGATGTTTTGCGCGTGATGGAGCCTAATCGGGTCCAACGCGATTCGCGCAGCCGCGTTTTCTTGCAGGACTTCTTTTCCCGCAGGATGGCGAATAAAAGCGAGGATGTGTATTTTTTTCACGACGGTATGAATAGCGATGTGGCGCTTGCGAACAATCCAGTGAATATAATGTCCCAAATCGGGACATATGACATCTTAAAGATGTCATTAAGATGTCTTACAGACGTCATATGTCCCGATTTGGGACGTGCGTATTGTGTGGAAACGCGCGATAGCCTACCGGAATATCATCGCCTCTGCGTGGGATGCCATATGTTAAAAATCGCCCCGACATTTTTCGCCGATCGACGGCTTCCAATTTCAGAACCTGACCTACTTTCGACCGACCCGAATGGGGCAATAAGGGTTTTATGACCATTCATATGTGGATGTAGTAACTCCTGCGGTGTGTTAATCATAAAATATTCTATTCTTGTTCAAGGTTACGCTTGGTATTATCTGAGTGGGAAAACGAATCTTGAACCCTAGCAAATCTAGGACGGCTCGTTGTCACTGCATGCAATATATTTGCGACAAGATCTCTCTCGGTGCTTCTACATTTTTATTTGTCAATTTTGTAGTCTCTCTCTTTCTCTTTCCTGATTTAATTCGCATTCTCTGCTTCTCGTAGAATCTGTCGTTTATATTTTTATATTTATATTTTTACAACATGTTTTTAATTTTATAACATATGTGATAACTTTATTCGATTAATTCAATTAATAATAACGATAATCTCTCAAAGCATCGGTTTGAAAAGTTTTCCGACATTATTATCTTCATAATCGCGAGGTAATTATAGATTAGACTTTATTCCAGTAATTTCATACGATAGAGAATTTTAATTTCCTTAAAAAAAAGTCACCTTGTACAATCGGCCCGATCGATGAACTCGTCTATCGAAAAGTTATCCGTCATTTGTCACTCATTCTCCCGCATGACATTTCGCGTCTCGCGGAGACTACGCCTTCATTCTAATTCTCCCGCTCTAATTTCGACAGTCTCATTAGAACAATTCCTTCTCGTCGGCAGAATCCCGACGTCCTTCTCCGTACGTCGACGTCGCAGCCTCTTCTCGTGCAACGGTGGCATAACAGGTTGTGTGTCACCAAGAGAGCGCGAACGCCTAATTCTCATTAATCAGCGAGGAACGCGGCGCGAGACGCACGTCAGTTGTGACATTCGGAGGCTTCGCGATGCCTCGCCCTCCAGCTTGTCTCGTGAACTATCTCTGTAGAACTAATCCCGCAGCACGTAGTCTCGTGTCTTTTCTATTATTCTGGAAAACCTATTAAAAATCTAGGGAAAAAACGGTCGCGGTCGCCGGTAGAACGACACGTGAAACGCGAGTGTAACGGCGAATCAAAGAGTGAGAGAGAAAGAGTGGGTGTGCGCGGAAATAGAGATCGGAAGGGACGACGGGTGCGACGGAGGGACGACGACGCGCTGGCTGGTGGTGAATGAACGAGAATTGGATTCACTAACCTGCCTGGCCAGTCCGCCCAGTCCGGAAACCGTGGAGCAACTGAGAGAGATGGTAGCGTCGAGGCGACTGTCCGCGACTCCACTGCCTTGGCCGTACGAAACCCACCCCCGCGGCCGCCTTCTCTCTCTCCGCCACCCCCGTCGTCGATCCTGCCACCACGCCGCCGGGGTCCCTGTTCCTTGCGTTAAACGAGGATGCTCTTGGAACCTCGCTCTCTCTCACGCCCCGTTCATGCTTTCATTCGCCTCCTTTCCTCTCTCTCTCTCTCTCTCTCTCTCTCTCTCTCTCTCGCTCCTCCTCCACTTCCTCCTTCTTCTCCTTTTCCTTCTCCTTTTCCCCTCTCACACCTTTCCCTACGTCACCCCCCGACCATTTCGTTTCTATCTCACTCGCCCGTTCTCTGTCACGCTTTCTTCCGTTTCTTTTTTGGAAGATTCTGGGACTCCACCTTCGCGCAGGATTCCTCTCGGTCTGTCACTTCCCTCTCCCTTGCGCCTCCCCGCTGTTGAATTTTCCCCTAAAAACCATCCTATGGACGAACGTACGTCCGGGAAACTGCACCCCTCTCTCGTCAGTGACGTAGTTGTCGGTTGGGGAGCCCGCGAATTTTGCGGGCGGCGAAACGTCGAGTAATTGATGCGTTAAATCCGCTCGTTATTTCTGGGAAATAACGTGGGATTAGGATATACGCCACGTGTGGCTTTAGATAATAAGGCAATTAGAACCGCATGTGCATGTGCAGCATGCGTTAAATCACCTGAATTCTCAAAGCCGGACCGATCGATATATCCTCCTGGTTATGAATTTTTTGAAAAAAGCGAGTGTAAAGGAAAAGTTTAATTTCTTAATTGCACGCAAGTAGGTCACGAGGAAGTATCTAAAAGTGAACGAAAATGATGTTAATGAGATATTTTTTTTTCGATATTATATAATAATGAGGCAACGTAGCTCGTCGAGAAGTAGACGAGTGAAAAGGGAGAAGAGAGATCTAACTATTCCGGAATACCTGAAAGCCTCTTTTGTACCGTCGTCTTGATAGAATCCTCACCTCGCTGCAAAATTGGAAGACCCTTTTCCTCCGTCCACCGTCTTACGTTTTTAGAAAACGCGCGCGACGCGAGAGATGATTTTCCGTGAAATACATTTTATCCGATGCTTCGTCGGAAAATCAGTCGGATCCGCGAGAGCAAAATATTGCAGCGCACGTAAACGCTCCGGAAATAAACGCGACGCCCATTACGCCAGTTCCTCGAGGTCTGGGTAAGCACTGCATCATATGAAATGTCAAAGGCTAGCCTTCGCGCGCGGCTATATAGAGAGAACTTAATATTTTTTCGCCCACGTATCCTGTGGGTCGGTCAGAGGGAGAAATTGTGAAAGGAACTCTGGCCGCGCGCTGAGGCCAATGGGTTCATAGAGCCGCTACGCGAGAGGTAATAGCTTCTTATTGACCTAAGTAAATTGCGCCGTCGAAAACATCGTCAAAAAAACCAGTCCGCACGAGAATTATCCGCCCCGTTATCCGCTTTTCCGTTTTAGAAGACCGAGTTTCTCCGACGTTCCATTTGTCCGCGTGTTGAGCGTTGATTAATGTTGTGGCAATGTGGATTAAATATATTTATCGGCAATATTTTACAATACTAATTAACGTACGATATAGATAAAGTTATATAAAAGTTTTCTAGTAGCACAATATCTTGGCAACATGTTGGCTGAATATTGGTTGTATTGGGATTGTCTTGGCCAATATTTCCCAATGTACAGCTAATATTGGTTGACAAAATGCAAGTGCACTGCCAATATTAGCTCAAAAAGAGAGAAAGTTTACTTTACAATATAGTACCAACATGAAAGATTAATCGCTACCCAACATAAAATTGGATATATATTGTTAGCCAATATTGCTGCAATAAAGTTGTTCTACTAGGATTATTTTTGAAAAATTTAATCGCGTAGATTTGGAAATAATTTTACTTATTTACTCGACATTGTTAAACCGAGGATTGTTCACGCAAAGGTGGCAATAAAGTTAAAGCACACGCGAAAAACAACGAAAGATATATTCACTTATCAAGAAATCTTTTCGGCACAATCTACGAGATAATTTAAGTTCTATTGAAACACGGAGTTACATCAGAAACTGCACTTATGTTCGTTTCATCCTCGCGGCTCCTTAATTATATTAATGAACTTGCCGGCGGCTAAGTGCCGAAGGAGAGCGAGTTTCCGAGCTTGCAAACTTTGGAACGAAAAACGCCAATGAGGCGAACAGACAGCGGCGGAAGCTCGTGGCGGCAAAGTGTATACGGCGAACTTTTCCCATTTTAGCCGTCCCTTCGAAGAGGGATTTCCACCCTAATCTTTACCGTGACTGAAAGGACGGGTGAAAAGTAATAAAAGAGGCGATTGAATCGACGGCTGTTTAATCTTACGACCACGCAAACCGAGCATGTTAGATTTATTTGCCTTCGGAAAGGAAGATAGCCATTCTTCGCGCGCGGAGAATGCAAAATATTCGATTCGCGGGTTATTCGCGCGTTAAATCGAGTACGGGGAATAACGGGGGAGTCGAGGACTTGTTATTTATTGCGTAATTGCCATATCGGGAGGTTAGCTCTTCGCGAAAGCTGCGAAATTCATTCACGGTTGTGGTTTCGGGATTAAAGGGTAAAACGCCACGAAGAAGATACTCGGGGGCGAGAAGCCGCGGCGAGCGAGCTATAACGATTTTGACTCCCGGATACTTGTTGCGCAGGCGAGCTGAAACTTAGCTTCTTTAAGCTATATTGACTGCAACTAGGCTATGTCCTACCCTCGAAAAAAGTCTGGGTAGCCAGGAATGCAGCTTTGCAGCAACGCACGATTAGTCTTTCGACAAACAAAGGTTTTTATCGATTAATTAACTATTATTGAATATTATTATTTACTTCAAATATTTGTGATATTTTATTTATTTAACATTATTTATTTATTTAACATTAAAAAGGCGAGCATATTATAATTCATTTAAGCAATAAATATCAAGACATACTTTTTTAATGAATAAAAAAATAGACACATTAGTTGTAATAACTGATAACAATAAACATAAATAATTAATTTTAACTGCATCGAATAACAAAGAGGTAAATCGTAATTGGAAAAAAGTTTGTCAAATTTTTCAAAAATCCTTTTTCTGGTGCCAACTCCAATATTTCAAGAGCACGATTATGATCTTCGGGGTATATAACGCCTACGCGTTTAATATAGCACAACACGAATTGTTACGACGTTAGTTATTACGAGAAATGAAACGAGATATGTGTGACAATGCCGGATCTATTAATATTGAATTGGAAGTGTACGCTGTCAGCAAGAAAATTAGAGCAATGTGAATCGCGTGATTATATCACAGCAATTATTTCACACACAGACGTTTATCGTGCCGAGAACAGTTTTAAAAAATATTTAAGATATTATCTATCGGAGTAATAACGATCTAACATTAGTGTACGATAAGAATCCGTAAATGAAATTAATATGAAACAGCGATTGGTGCTGAAGTTATTTCATATGGGGGAGAAATAATAAAGCGGAATAATAAAGCGGAGAAAAATTATTTAGAATGAATTATGGTATTTTGATGTATTAAAACAAGTGTGCAAAGCGTAATATTAACAGATGTCATATAAGTGCAAACAAGCGTGCAGTTGTTAGTTAAAACTATTCTTTTATTTATACAAAAGGACTTTAAAGTAAATACTTTTACTGTTAAAAATGGCTTTTATATAAGATTATCGTTGCTTCTGTAAGGAGTACTTCGTCTATAGGCCAGTCAAATTAGACATTTGAGGTCGAAAGTGATGCAAACTTTTTTATTCCTTTTTAGGCGTGTAGGGGGTGTTTAGAAAAGCTTATTTCTGAGTTGTCGTGTTATTTGACTCAGAGCTTTTTGAGGGGGGGGGGAGGGGAAACCAAAATTTTCGCGGTTTTTTGCATTTATCTCGTTTCGATTAACAGATAGCACTTTTTCGCTCCTGAGAAAGTTGTAGGGCTTGAAAAAACGAAGAAAATGAG
>NW_020223611.1:9823-25700 GCF_003070985.1 Temnothorax curvispinosus | reverse complement strand
GCATAGCGGACAAACATACATACATTCATTTTTATATATATAGAGATTATTAAGATTCGGTCAATTATTTCCCGAAAAATTGGAAAAATTTCGGATACCGGTTCCAATAAAGATCGGTAAAGAAAAACTATACAGTTTATAGCATTCCCCGGGAAATTCTACCCCTGTTTTATATACAATTCTTTAAAATTCGGTCAATTATTTCCCGAAAAAATGAAAAAATGTCGAATACCGGTTCCCAAAAAGATCGGTAACAAAAAATTATACACTCTATAACACTCTCCGGAAAATTCTACCCCTATTTTATATACTTTTGGTAAAAATTCGGTCGAATAGTTCAAGAGTGTATAAAGGACATACATACATACATACATACATACATACATACATACATACATTCATTTTTATATATATAGATAGTAATATTTAAAATTGGTAATATTTCATTCCGATGTGTGTGCGCGCGTGCGCGTGTATATGTAATTTATTGTAACAGATATTAATTTTATTACTATTTTTAATATATTTTGAAAAGGAAAGATGCTTAAGTATTTACAATAATGGATGTCATTTTTATTATTACAGGAATTAATTATAAATATATATTCATTTCTGTACTCTCGGACAGCACACATGTCCAAAAGCGGGATATAAGACGTCTAAAAGACATCTTAGACGCCTTACGAAAAAAAGATGGCTAAAAGACGTCTAAAATTTTATATCCCGATTTTGGACATTGTGCTGTCTAGGTCGTATGTAATAAATAGTTTTTCTCCAATTTGTAGTAAAAATCGTAGACCTACAGGTTTAACAATATAAATGATATTTATCACAATGCAATGTGAAAAATATTGCTTTGATATTTGAATTATGTCAAGCAACTAAGGTTTTCGATATTAACTGGATTTAAAATTGATTTTATATCTTATCAGATTATTTATTTATAAAACTTGTAATAAAACTTGATTACAAACTTGATGTTTTGGCAAAATTTGTCATGTGACTTGCTTTTGGAAAGATAAATCAAATGTATTTATACTTGATACTTGTAAAACAATTTGTCATATAATTGTAGAAATCTTTAAAGTGTTTAAAGTATATAACAAATTTTGTTGTTGTTGTTGTTGTGGTGCTACAGATTAATTTGAGCTTTACTCTTCTGAATTAGAATCGGAGACTCTTTTTTCAAAGAGATTGTTAGCGTCACGCCCAAAACAATTGTAATAAAATTGTATAATAAATTAATTATATTGTGATAATTGTTTTTAATATAACTCCTTTCAATTCATTTGTCATACAATATATATATGGATAAATTATTGTTTATGTTGCCAATTTTTGTTTGATCTGCAGTTGATAACTGATCAACTATTGATATTATTTTCACTCCCAGCAAATTTTATAACCCAGATCTAACCATAAATATTGGCACGATGGCCGCATAATGCACGTACGCGTGCATGGAATGCTGTTATGTGATGTCCAGATACTGCCGCACCTGACGAACACAGTGACGGCACTTAACGGCGCTTAACGGGCAATGCAGGCAACATGCTAGCATTTTGCAGGTCAAAATTTTTGGCATTGTGTATAAGATATAACAAACAATACTTATCGTGATAGCACCGTGTTAGCACTGTCTGCTTATCCCTTAATTAATTATACGTTTTATACATGACTTTAGTCTATTCATAAAAAAACAAAATTGTTTTTTCTGTCACATTTGTCTGTACTTACAGAGGGTGATTTTATCGAAGGTTGGTATATTAGTTCTCATGCTATCAATCGTCAATTTATTTTTACCCCGATAGCCAAGCGTGCTAGCACGACAGTGCACACTGTGCTCAGTATGCAAACACTATGCTGTCTCTGGCTGGTATTTATAGTCGGTTCTTATTTCAAGACCGTCTTAAGATGGCTCTGTGATTGGTTCATAACATCTTAAGATCGTACTTAAAGGGATCCTGGAGTGACAGCGACACTGACATAATCGGTCTAAGCAACCCTGGAAATATTTCTACAAAATAAAAAAAATAAAAGTGTAGGAGAGAGTAGGGTAATTGAGAACGGCGGGTAATTGGGAACAGGCTAGATAAGTAATACATCCCCCCGCACTACACCGTCCCGAACCTATTCAACGGCTGCATGCAGGCTGCAGCAGCCTGCGATGTTGCCATCTCCCACTTATGATACACCTCTCATGTCTCCTTGCAGTGCCAGACTAGAGTCAAGCTCAACAGGGTCTTCTTTCCCTGCTAATTTTTCCAAGCCCGGTCCCTTGGCAGTGGTTTCGCTAGATAGCAGATAGGGACAGTGGGAATCTCGTTAATCCATTCATGCGCATCACCAATTAGATGACGAGGCATTTGGCTACTTTCATCACGCCCTTTGGCGCATCTTACCGCTTCGAGTCAGTGCGGTTCCTGAGAACAACGGGACCCGGCTTGAGCGATCTTGCAGGATGCATTGGATCGCTCCTCTGCGCAACGGGTTACCCCAACAACAAGGATACGAGATCCAGCATAACTTTCATCAAGAAATCTCAGTTAGGGGCGAAAGACTGTACGATCGGAGCAAGGCCTACAAAGACTTCGGTCAAGCCCATACTTCCACTCATCCAGCTAACCACCACCCCTGAGAGTCCAACACCTTTTAGCGGGGTCCCGGAAGGTGCCACCCGCAAAGACACTCCCCGGGAAGGGCACCCCGCCGCGCTCAATACTCGTGTCGAGCCTCAGCTTACGTGTGACGAGTCGCCGTCGTGTCGAGTGTCGCCACTCACTACCATGTGTCGCATCAGCTGATCGTTTGATAGGTATTCGGTACATGGTGGCCCAAGATACCCATACGTTACTCTGACGGGAATGTACCCGATGACACCGATCACGTTGATCGGCCGAGTGCCCAGGGTGTGCACTCGTATCGCCTGAACCCCGTTCGCTACCCGGCAAACCGGGTACCCGGCGAGCACCAACTTGGAGGTGGGGCAGACTTGAGGCTGTGAGATCTTACGCCTTCTTGCGAACGAGCAACTACAACCCCACGGGGCAGGAAGAGACTAAGGGTGGCAGCCCCCCCCCCCCGCGCCTTAAGAGAGTCATAATTACTCCCGCCGTTTACCCGCGCTTGCTTGAATTTCTTCACGTTGACATTCAGAGCACTGGGCAGAAATCACATTGCGTCAACACCCCCAATAAAGCAGGCTGCAATCCCACTCTCCCCTACTACAAAAAACTATAAAATATAATTGCCAGAATCTATTAAATTCTACATGAATTTAAGAAGTACTACAAAACACTACATGAAAATGCTAGAATTGGAACACTTTTGTAAATTTTTGTATTTTTTTAGTGCATCTTGATCTATAAATTTTTCGGTAAAACTACGCCAAACTACAACTAATACTGATATTCTACACATTTCTATATCTATTTGAGTACAGTAGACTACAAGGAAATACTAGAATTAAAACACTTGTGTAGATTTTTCGTAGTTTTTGTCAAAACTTGTAGTTATATTGCTACAACTTGAATCTATAAATTACGGGACACCTACTATTAACGATGTTCTATGTATTTTTATACCTAAATAAGTACAGTATACTACAAGGAAATACTACTTAAAACAGTTTTGTAAATTTTTGAAATTTCTTGTGACAACATCAATTGGACTACACATTTTTGGAATCCAAACTACATATTTTCACAAAAAATTCTAAATTTACAAACTTTTATTCCAATTTGCATTTCTTTAGTATATTTTAGTAAGAAATAATGGTTGAAAAAAACCTCGATTCGAAAATATTTTAATACATAATAAACATATATTTTTATGGTACATTTAATTGGTTTTAATGGTACAATATATAGTAACAAACATTAGTCTCACAAATTATTTATGAATACACAGTTACTTTATATATATTGTGTTTAAAATTGTTTTCGACGTTGCAGCATATTTTTTGTTAAATAATGTTGATTACAAAAAGAAAAAAAAGCGCTTCTTTATTCTAACTTATCTATAAAATGAAAAGCGAGTCATTATAAAAAAAACCTTACCCAGCACCACATACACACATGTCTAAAACCGCATAAGACGTCTTTTAGATATCTTTTAGCCATCTTTTTTTGTAAGACGTCTAAAAGATGTCTAAAAGATGTCTTTTAGACGTCTTATCCCTGGCGGAAAAAATTTCTATGAATAACTACCAAATTTAACTAAAAATAGAAATTTATACATTTTTGTTGAAATATTTAATTTTTTGTAGAAATGGTTATTTTTTTGTAGAAATATTTTCGAAATAGTATCACAAATTACAATGTTCTCAAATCAAGAAATTATTGCAAGTAGTATTTTATGAAAAACTACAATTTATAAAAAATAGTACAAAGATCTACAAATTTTAAAAATTTAAGAAGAAACAAAATCTTAAAAAATTAAAACATCTGCTTACTTATAGAATACTACAAAAATTTACAAATGTGTTCCAATTCTAGCATTTTCATGTAGGATTTTGTAGTACTTCTTAAATTCATGTAGAATTTAAGGTGATTAAGCCATCAGAGCATGTTAAAGAAAAAAATCCGAATTAAATATATGTTATAAAAAAAACCTAAATACGCTTAAATTTGCAATTTTGAGAAGATCTGACGTCTAGTTTTTGAGATATTAAATCTCAAAGTTGGCATTTTTAACATAGGTTTTATGGAAAATTGTACCGGAAACATACATTTTTCGAGAATTTCACTCACTGTCTGTAAAGAAACAAGTTTAAAAAACTGAAAATAACATTATTTGATTCTTCTAGCACTTGTTAAGTATAAGACAAAACGACGTTGACGTGTAATAAGGCCAAAAATTCAATCAAAAGTTGATGAATCGTCGCGTTTCTTGTCGGCCTTTCGATCAGCTGTACGCGACGTGAACATGTGGCAACGCCGCGCCGTGTAGTGTTTTCTTTCCACAGCACTCTTTTGCAAGCAAATCTTCCGTTATCGAAATTGTTTGTTACCTTCCATTATTTTTTAACTTAAACACAATACATAACCTCACTCAAACACATGGCACTGGCATGATAGCTGCCTACAGCGAAGAGATGCAATGTCGCGACATTTCTCTTGTACGAATGTCAACTGAAGTCAAATCTTGAACTGTTTACATTTATCAGTAGATAAATTGATACGTAATTGAATGAAAAATTACATTATAAAACCAGTAATTATACAAATGTCTAGAATATATCCATAAAAATGGTTTTTCTTAAAATAAAATTTAGCCCTTATATTGACTCATATGGTACATGGCCCAATCACCTTAATAGATTCTGGCAATTATATTTTATAGTTTTTTAAATTTTGTAGAAATATTTCCGCCAGGGATGTCTCGCTTTTGAACGTGCTTGCTGTCAGTTATTTTTTTGCAGAAATATCTACGAAATAGTACCACAAATTACAATGTTCTCAAATAAAGAAATTATTGCAAGTAGTATTTCATGAAAATCTACAATTTAATAAAAAATAATACAAAAATCTACAAATATTAAAAATTTGAGAATCAACAAAATCTTAAAAAATTAAAACATCTGCTTACTTGTAAAATACTACAATTATTACAATTGACTATAGAAATCTACCACAATTTACATATCGTAAAACTATACAAATTAGAATCTAATCCAGTTTTTAGTTTCTCATAAAATACTACAATTTTGTATGAATAGTAACAAATATCGATTTGTTTGTACAGCTAAAAAATCTATTACAATTATGGCTAATTAAAATTTGTAATTTTTAGTTAAATGTTACAAGTTCTTACACAAATCTTCCAAAATTCATTTATTATTAATAACTTCTTAATTCGCAGAAGTCAAAATACTTATGTTTTTATTTTCGTATAATTTGCTGTAAGACCCAATAGAAAAATACACATGTACAATTTTTTACCTAGTTAAATTTCTGACTTGTGAATGATTGTAATTTCGCATATAATACTACAAGGTCCTATAGACAACGACAAAATTCTTAAGCCTTTTACGAATCGTGAATCCATGGAAATCTACATGTATTCGCTTTTTTAGACTTTTATAAGATACTACAATTTTCCATGGAAAGGTTGAAGGTTTGGTTGAAGGTCTGTTAATTTTCATGTAAAATTGTAGTATCTTATAAACATCTAAAAAAGCAAATTTATGTAGTGAACGGGGATTGTTTCGCCCCGCTCCTTTGACTCTGGCTTATACATGCGAGAAAATGTGGTAACGTCACGAACTTGAGTCTCGCTGTTCTGTTCATATGACCGTGGTCAAAACTTGTATTTCACATAATTTTAGAGCGAGTACTCCTCCGTTAGCGCTCGTAAAGGTTAGGTGCTTAAGTTTGAGGTGGTGTCATATTGTGGTGCTGTATAAATACTGGCTGTACACTTTTTGCGTGGGTGCAGTCGCTGCGACGTTACTAAATCTCCATTGTTATTCGAAGCACGCTACGTGAACTGTGATATGGCCTGTTTCAATAGCCAATATTACAAAATTTTACACGAAAACCATTGTTTTTCTCAATATTTCTGAAAAGCTTTAAAAGATCTATAAGAGCTCCGTTTTTTGAATCTCTGGTAGGCCGTCTTCATATAATTAATATCTCGTTTCCTGCCTCCAGGAACCCCTCTGCCATAAGAGCTCATGTTAAAAACTGTGATTTCAAAATTTATTTTTGCAAATTTTTACACGATAACCGATGCTAAAATTTTTCGAACACTTTTCTGGCATCTCAATTTATACGCCCATTAAGTTTTTTTTTTTTTTAATTTTTAGATATATCCATTATCTGTAGAACCTCCTTTACGTTATTATATTGCGATCATATACATACAGGGTGTTTTTTAAGTAATACATAAACTTGAAGGGGATATTCCTTGACTTATTTTAAGAAGAAAACGAAGCAGTTTAGAGCACATGTTTATAGGACTTTTTCTTCTTAAAATAAGCCAAGGAATATATTCCTTTCAAGTTTGTGTACTTATTTAGGTAATATCCTGTATAATAATCCAAAATCTGAATGACACGAAATTATCATTTATTAATAATTCTATTAAATTAATGTATTTACATTATTTAATGTATTTACATTATCAAATAATTACATTAATTGTATTAATTCGAAAATGTGATGACAAGTATGTTGATGACAGCAATAAATAATATTAAACAATTTGTATTAATAAACTATTTTATGGTAGTATTATTTATTTTTAGGATCAATATTGATTAAGGATTTTATACTTTTCTCTGTGAGCACCATTAAGATATTAAGTATATATTTTTTAAATATTATTAAAATAAGATATGTTATTTTACATTTTTTGCTGCTATTAATGTTTATTAATAAATTCCGGTAAAACAGTTTTTTTATGTAAAAATATATAAAAATAAAATAATTATACATAAAATATGTTTGTATAAGTTTTCTTCTTCTTGTATACTCTTTATCGGTGTACATAAGAAAAGTGTGCAAGTAGAAACTTGCACATTGCTTTCTCATAGTTTTTAAGTGTGCAAGTAAAAACTTGCACATTGCTTTCTCATAGTTTTCAAGTGTGCAAGTAGAAACTTGCACATTGCTTCCTTATAGTTTTTAAGTGTGCAAGTAGAAACCTTCGCTCACAAAGCTCCTCTATGAGGAAGCTTGTATTTTATTCGATACATAATTATTAGTATTTATTTGTTTTGGCTTTCTCATAGAGGAAGCTTTGTGAGCGAAGGTTTCTACTTGCACATTTAAAAAACTATAAGGAAGCAATGTGCAGGTTTCTACTTGCACACTCAAAAACTATGAGGAAGCAATGTGCAAGTTTCTACTTGCACACTTTTTTTTATTGTGATAAGTTTTATTGCGGCTAATATCTGTTATACTAATACCTGTTATACTATTACAAAAATCAATTAACCCTTAAATGCTCTGTGGGGTCCAGCGGACCCCAGACCCTTTAGAATGAAATGTTTTCAAATGTTCTTGCCAAAAATGGAGCTCATGCTCCCATTGATGATAGTTGAGTGATTGACCTACCCGTTTGTACACTTAGCAGTACTCAGTTTACTTAATTTTTTATACTATGTTGAAATTGAAATTTTAACAATATAAGCATTTTATTCTCTTTTCTAAGCCTTGAACAACATTAAAAAAAATTTTCATAACTAAAGATTAAAAAATCAATGAGTAAGGAGACATTTTTCATGCTGGGGACTTTTAGACCCCTCATGTCATTTACGAGATTCTTGAGAGGTGTGGCATTTAAGGGTTAAATAATTAATGTTTTTACTAAAATGATCCCTACTAATTTTTACATTACATGGTCCATATATGGACTTTCGCACATGGACCTTTGATCGCGTATAAAGCTGGGTCTAATCAACCTAATCTTAAAGAATTATATATGAAATAGGGGTAGAAAGGATTTAAAAATATAATAAAATTAGAAATAAACCGATCTCAAAATTTGCGGAAATTAGAGCAACCACAAACTTTTCTACAAAAGTTCTAAATTTTATTAAAAAAGAACCGCTTTACCGATCATCGCCAAATTCAATCCCAACCTTCCTTACATGATACTCTATCAATTAAAATAATGTATCTCAATATATAAAAAATTACGAAAGTTAGAGCATAAACAAACAACAAAAGCGTACATGTACATATACATACATACAAACACACACGCACGCACGCACGCATACAGACATTTTGTACAAAAGTGATTTTTCGACGTTTTAAAACATTCTAAACACTTTGCCAAAGATGCTTGAAAAAAAATTTTTTCCCGAAAACAAAGCTTCCTCTATGAGGAAACAAAAATAGTAAAAAAAAAGTAATTGAAGTAATTAGAAAAATAATTTTTGCATTTTTCTTTTTTATAAAAAGTAAAATTGTGATTTGGTTATATAATATTCTGTATATAATTATAAATCATAATTTATACGTTTATTACATTTATATATGATTAATTAGAACATTAAATTATTAGAAATAGGCATTGCAATTTTTTTCATATCCTCAAACTTCATTTTTAATAAAAAAGCATTGCAAAAAATATCATTTTTATTACTTTTTAATTTTTTTACTTATTATACACACAGAGATTATACAACAGAAAAAAAACATATTACATGGATATATTTTGTAATAATAATATACATTTTTTTTTACCGGAGTTCTATCTCGGATGTTAAATCCATTATGTACATATAATATACATTAATATTATATATATATATATATATCTTAGGTAGTAGAAAAACGTCTATATATATATATATATATATATATATATATATATATATATATATATATATATATATATATAGATATATATAAAGACGTCACTCTGCTACCTGGGATATGTATATATGTATGTATATAAGCATAGCAAGCGTATGATGAATTAATGTCAATTAGGTAATTTTTTAATTATTTAATCATCAATAACTTTTGTATTGAAATCCAGTTTTTATGGAAATATGAGATAGATTTTTTTAAATGGAATTATTAATGATTGACTTTGATAGAAGTTATAATATTAAAGAATGTCGTTGTGCGAATTTAAATCGCACAGCTTATTTTGTGTAATTACTGACAAGTGATACGTCATGTATTATCGCAAATCTCAGTATGATACGATTCCGAGAAGCGTTTCTCCCCCCTTCTATCTTGGTTTTTTCACGTATTACTCAGAAGCGCTATTACGTACGCACTTACAACGTTCTACGCCACGTCCGACGAAGTATCTCGTTAGTCTGTTATCTCATCGCATCAAAATGGCTTCGACCTTTGTGCTATTACTGATTACTCTGGTCGTCATTGGCGTTCTGAAAATTGTCTCTGTGCTGCATCACGCGTATTTTTACTGGAAGAATAAGGGCGTACCTTATTTGCCAAATTCGCTATCGTCTTTTGTAACAGTTTGGAAAGTGTTTTTGGGCTACATCACATTCGCCGACTATTGCGAATATGTATACCGTTACTTCCCAAACGCTAAATATTTTGGAGGGGTGGATTTTTTTACGCCTGCCATAATTTTGCGCGACCCCGAGCTGATTAAAGACATCATGGTGAAAGATTTTGAACATTTCCCGGATCATCGCACCTTCGTTGACGAAAAAGTGGAACCGCTGTTTGGCAAGAACATCTTCTCCTTACGCGGAAATCGTTGGAAAGAAATGAGGAATACGCTGAGCCCCTCTTTCACCGCCAGCAAAATGAAGTTCATGTTCGATTTGATATCAAAATGTTCTCACGACTTCGTCAATTATTTGGTCAACCATCCGGAGCTCTGTCACACGATCGAAACGAAGGCGGTCTTTAGAAGATACACCAATGACGTAATTGCTACGGCAGCCTTTGGCATAAGTGTGAATTCTATGAAAGATCAAGACAATGAATTCTATATAAGAGGAATTGAGGCTACCAAATTTTCTTCCGGGCTACTAGTAACTATTAAGATCATATTTTTACGTGCGTGTCCATGGCTCGCTAAATTAATAGGTCTAACTTTTTTCCCGGCGGCTACGTCCAAATTTTTCAGGAAGATTGTAGGGGAAACCATTAACGCGCGCGAAACACAAGATATCGTCAGACCGGATATGATTCATTTGCTAATGCAGGCTCGGAACAAGGACAGTGCCAGTGCGTCCAAAATGACATTGGATGATATCGTTTCGCAAGCTTTCATCTTTTTCTTTGCTGGTTTCGATACCTCCTCGACTCTGATGTGCTTTGCTGCTCACGAACTGGCGGTTAATCAAGATATTCAGGATCGCCTGCGCGAGGAGATACAGCAGCATCTTGCCGAAGGAAACGGTGAGATTTCTTACGAGTCGCTATCGAAGATGTCTTACATGGACATGGTGATTTCCGAGACTCTCAGAAAGTATCCACCGGTGATCTTCATCGATAGACTTTGCACTAAGGAATACGAACTACCTCCGTCGCAACCAGGCTGCAAAAATGTGATCGTCAAACCTGATAACGTATTGATGTTTCCCGTTTATGCTTTACATCGCGATCCAGCATATTTTCCAAACCCGGATAAGTTCGATCCCGAAAGGTTCAGCGAGGAGAACAAGGACAACATTGTACCGTACACTTATATGCCATTCGGTCACGGGCCTAGAAAGTGTATCGGCAATCGATTTGCTCTTATGGAGACTAAGATTCTGATAGCTCATCTTTTGCAAAAGTTTACTTTCAAGACAGTAGAAAAAACCGTCGAACCAGTTGTATATACTAAAAAAGAGTTTACACTGCAACCTGTTGGCGGATTCTGGATTGGCTTGGAGAAGAGAGAACCGTGAAAATCTTGTGCGAAATACATATTTTACGATATAGTTGTATTCGTAAAAATATTATCGCATTTTTAACTTTCAAACTTTTCAACGTTTTTAAAGATGATTAAAGTGTACAATAAGAGTTATTTATGATGTATTATTATCCAATGCACAAATCAAATGATTAATGATGCTAAAAAGAAATGAAAAAAATTGATAAGCATGTGCACTTGTTTAGACGAGTATACTCGACGTGATCAAGATCATCGTTTTTTATGACTTATATAACTTCCACTTGTTTTTATGACTTATGTAACTTTTACTTGTAATACAGCATGAATAGAGACGGTACCGTTAATTCTTTACAATAAGAGTGAATATTTGTATCGCGCAAACATTTATCGCATTTTATTGCTTTTTACCTAGAAAAATTGGTTTGCAATATCGACAAAATAATATTGTTGACCAATTATTTTGTTTATTTTGTTTTATTGGCAAAATAGTATATAAAAATAAAGACATTTTTAAATAAATGAACAAAACGTAATTGTTCATTGTACTGAATTATTTTGCTGAAGTTTATTAATTGGTTTAACACAGCACTATTGTTGATCTGACAAATTTTAACATATTTAACATATTTTTTAACAAACAATAATTAATTGTATAGAAAAGAAAATAATTTGCTAATTGTAGAAGACATTTTAAAAATTATTTTCGACTTTTGGGGTCAATACTTGTCATGCGTAAAAGTGCGATTTCATTGGCGCTAGAAACCAGCGGCAGCGTCAAGAAAATGTAGTGGGGGAAGAAGTTCAGACCGTCTCAACTTTTTAGCGTACCGCAAAATTCAACGGAACTTCTTCCCCCACTACATTTTCTTGACGCTGCCGTTGGTTTCTAGCGTCAATGAAATCGCACCTTAACAAAGCAGCTTCACCCCACTCCTCAGTAACGCTAGAGCGTGCGAGCGTCGGTCATTCCGTGGCAGTGCTTTGTGGCGGCTAACTAAATTATTTTGTTAGAATAACGAATCATTTTATTGGCCCTGTAACAACGCAAAAATTTAATTTTTGATATATCTACAAAATTTTTGCTTCTTTAAAAAATAATTTTTCAGGTTGTTGAGACAATTTCTTTTCTTAGTTCAAGTTACTTTCATTTTTAGTTTATATTTTCTTGTAATTTGTTATAAATATAAGCATTGGACGTTATCTATATTATTATATTTTTTGAGAAAATATAATAAAATCATTAACAATTGATGCAATACACGCACAATGTGCGTATTATATGCGCATTTATCGGGGTCTCAGTGATGCATATGCAGTTACGCGAGAACTAGTGTCAGCCGTGCGCGTTGTCACGATCTTAAATTAGTAATAACTCGTGAACTGTTGGTCAGCAGTTGGTTAGGTTGAGAAATATTATAAACGCCGTTTCGTCAATTTTAATATCCGGATTACATGTATTATGGTATTATGGTATTCATGTTTTTCGTTTGAATCTTCTAATCAGCTTCGGGCGACTGCGGCCGAATACAAGTGACGTATTAAACTTTTGGAAAGAAAAGAGGTTTTCTGCGTATGATGTAAAATTAGTATTTTATCGTAAGAAATTACTGATAATATAAATTGCAATGTTATCAGTATATCACGTACATATACATGTATGTATACGCTGACGGGTGTATGTGCAATATAGAGGAAGTGCAAGTGTGGTGGAATATTCTAAGCCTTTCTTAAGAACACTTGAAAACTATTCAAGATAACTGAACTCAGTTTTCACTGACAATGAGTTGTAATGTCAAATTTTGTTCTAATGTGTTTCTAAAAATTTTTGTTTATCTATATAGTATAAGTTTAAGGATGTTTTGATTATACAATCCCTGCCAAAAGTTAGCTTTCAATAAGAAATTACTAAAATGAAGACTTTGCATGTACGTCAAACAACTCAAAATTGTTTATATGTTAGAAAGGATTACCGTTAACACTTTGAGTATGGTTTTTTGACATTATTAGTATTGTCTAAACAATTAAAAAATAAAAAAATTTTAGCAAAAAGTTTTGAAATTTAAAATACAATGTCTATGATGTATGTTTATAAAAAACGTTTTAGAAACATCTCACCGGTTTTATTTATATTTACCGCAAAAATGTTGGATCTCCATACGAGATAATGTTGATTTTACCAATTTTAAACTTAAACAATTCTTAAATCGTTTAGTAAATCACTTACAGAGTATTTTTAATTGAATTTAAAAGAAACATTTCAAAATTTCAGCCATTTCTGAATATATTTGAAATACCTCCAATACATCTTTAAAATTGTTATAACTCAGCAACCCCGTTTAGATGGATTCGTTTCAACTTTTTCAGGAAGACTAAAAGAACAATCTCATTTATCGACTTCTTACTGTTTTGAAGATATAGCCAAAACATCCTTAATGTTATATCAATTTTGTCAAAGATAAATTTTGTGGAAGGATATAATGTGGAATAATATTATCTTATGATATGACGTCTTTAAGACGTTCCGATTTAGGATATTGTACTCACTAGCATTCTCGGTAAAAAAGAAAATTTTTATGAGACTGATGGTATTTAAAAAGTTACTATTTGATTAACCTCCTCCGTTTGACATTTCAGGGAATTCGTATACGTATTATACACACAAACACATACACACATACACGCACGCGCACGCACGCACACGACCATTAAAAAAAAATGCGATTTTTCTACATTTTAGAACATTCTGAATATTGTAAACTAAAAAAAAATTTTTTTACGAAAACGAATTAATAAGGTTTCTCTATGAGGAAGCAAAATAAGTAAACTTATTTACTCATTTTTATTTATGTAATAATTGCAAATAAAAATATTATTTATAAATTGTTGCTTCTATATATCTTAATGCATGCAACAACTTATAAATAATAATTGTTTAATGTTTTAATCTTTACTAATAAGGCGCATATCAATAAAGAATCTATAAAACGTTAAGTTAACGTCTATTATTTATCTATCGAATCTCCATGACACATCTATAGTTAATTTATATATAACGTCTAAAAGATATCTATGAATACGTCGAATAGAAGTATGAAACGTGGAATTATACATAAATGTCTAGCAGACGTTTATAGAAAGTTATATAGAAATCTAATGGAGTATTCAAATCACCTATTAGAGGTTTTTGTTCTATGTAGATGGTGTCAACAAACAAAATTTCCATTGACAAGTACCACTCAAACCTACTTCTTGTTCAATGCTGTTGTTGTAGATGGTGTCAACGAACAAAATTTGGTTTTTGTTCTATGTAAGAATAATTCCATTTTCATAGATATTCAAATGTAAATTAAAAAATTATTAATATTAATAAAATAAATTTTTATTATGTTAATATTTGAAGTTATTATATCTCAGTTTTTATTTATAAAAAAGTAATTAAAGGAAAATATTCTACAACGCGTGACAATAAAATCGAATAATAAAATCTCCACTATCGGTAAAATAAAATGTACAAACACGACAGAAGATAATTGTTCAGTTATCTTATTTTCCTCGAGTACATATCACCTCGACAAAGTTAGCCCCCCCAAGTGGATTATTGATATATTTTTTTTTACCAATCGTTTGGTGGTTGATTGGTAGTATTTGGTACCGTATTCAAAACGTTCGGTAGTTTCTCGTTTTTCTAGGAAATCAAAAACAAATTTTTGATTTTTTTTTAGCCTCCCCACTTTGACTGTGGTTCTTTTTTTTAATCGATTGGCGATTGATTGGCAATGTTTGGTACCGCATTAAAAACTTTTGGTGGTTGCGCGTCTCTTTAGAAAATCGAAAAAACATTGATCTTCTCTTAGCCCCCCCCACTTTGACTGTGGTAGTTTTTTTTTTTTAATCGATTGGCGATTGATTGGCAATGTTTGGTATCTGGATACCGCATTGAAACCTTTTGGTAGTTTCGCGTTTTAAAAAGAAAGAATTAATTGTCAACAAATTTTTAACTTTTTTTAGCGCCTACACTTCGACTGTTGGGAATTTTAAATTCTTTTTTTACCAATCGTTTAGTGGTTGATTGGTAATGTTAAGAGCTGTAAGTTATTGAAATATTTATTTTAACATTCCAGTTATGTATAGTGACGATTGCACACATTGTGGGCATTCAGCAGCGCATACGTATGTACACGCACTAGGCTCTGGGCTTAAGCGGGGCTCACACACTTCTGCACAACGCATAATGCGTAAGTATAAGAAAATTGATTGGTCTATTTCCTTATGCACATGTGTATGGACCAATCAATTTTCTTATGCTTACGCATTATGCGTTGTGCAGAAGCAGAGAGAAACCTGAGAGAGGCCACCCCGGCATTTTTCGTCAATTTTTCTGTGTCGCATTTTCCGACGCGCCGCCTGAGAAAGTGCAACTCAACTACGTCGTTTCGCTCGGTAACCGCACATGGTTTGCGTCCGTGCTAATGGTTCGTGTCCGAACTAGTCAGTTAGAGGGGATGTGCTGCGGCCGTGGCGCACAGTGAAGCCGTTTGCGCGAATCGCG
>NW_020223611.1:1968-4823 GCF_003070985.1 Temnothorax curvispinosus | reverse complement strand
GATTACGAGTTTTATAATCATGTTTACAAAATAGGCAATAATAATTACATACAAATCATGCGAATAAGACAAGAATCCAAAAATTCGATGACGTCCACATTTTGCAAAAAAATGCCAGTATCTTTGTTAATCATGTGAATGTTATGCCACATATGCAAAAACAGGCATTGTGCGAATTAATAACTCAGTTAAGCATTTTGTAAGATCCTTTATTGGGATAAATTCATATTTTGTACGACTAAAACAACAGAGTTATTTTTGACAAAAACTGTTATATTTTTAATATCTCATACTGTCTTTAAAATAAATGGCAATCATACATAATGTGTTTCCTTTTTTATTCGAGTCTTGTCATAACATAAATACATAACATATATATTCGTACAAAATTATAGTAATACTAAACTTTGAACTTATAAAAAAAATTACGATATAAATACAGTTACATATGACTAGTAAATGTAAAAAAAAGAAAGTATTTATCTCATCATGAGAAGTAGAGAGCCTAAACTAACTTATAATTATATCAGTCAAGCGCCTTATGAACATATTGCATTGAATATCTTCAACATTTAAATAAATTTTATGAAAACTATGAAGTGAAATTAACAAAAAATGTTAATACCTAAATCTATATATATATACCCAGTAAGCAAGGAACATTAAATTAACGTTTAGAAATATTGACTTTATGTGTATTTTTTAAACGTTTTTTAATAATATTATACACATATTTGAAAAATATTATTTCGTAATATGATTTTTCTGAATGTTGTTAAAATATTTTGAAAACGTTACAGAAAATATTTTTCAAATATTACTCTGACATTTATTTGAGATCAATGCAACAGTTCAAAATTCCTTGTAATTTGGACTCAGAAATAACGTTGGTAGTATATTAATTTTCTGTTGTTATAATGTTATCGTTTTATATTGTGCGCAACGCTCATCGCGACAGCCATGATGTACATGATTATCCTACATACGATGCGTGAGTGCGTATACACGTGTGTCAATCGAGGAGTGCGGAGTGCTCTTTATTTACAGCATAATTATATATAAGTAGCAACTATTATATTCTAAAAGTTGTATATTAATGATAAGAATTCAATTAACCATATACGTGCTATAATTATTTGTGCTATGAATAGTAGCTGGTGATGTAGGATTCATTTTCCGATTTACAAGAGAGATATTTACAAAAGAAAAGAAATATTAATTAATTTTTTTACGTTCTATAATAGATTTGTCCTTGGACATTAAAAATATCATCAAGGTTCGTCAATGCTATTATTTCAATGGTACCAAACAGTGTAACTTTCTATAAAATAACCTCAAAATTTAGCGAAATATGTAAATGATAACGTATAAATAAGCTGGTACACTATGCATGAAGACGATTTGTTGAAGTATTGTGCGGCTTTAATACATCATTGTTTGCATATATCACTGTAAAAGTAATTTAGTATAAAATTGGTATAAAGTTGATAGATATGTAACAAACGATCAGTACAAACAAGACCAAAACTGACTTTTTATTTATTTCTATATTTTTTTCACATATATGTGCTATAATCACAATCTAAAGTATATAAATAGATTATTGTAAGCATATTTTATATGTACAGGGCAATGAATATGTCTTAACATATGGGATCAATTGTTGTATCAAATTCAAAAAACCACCATTTGAAAAATTTGACCCTGGCTAAGATAAACATCAGTGAACAATATATTATAAGGAAAACTCTGTACAAGATACTAGAAATGCTAAAAGATGACCAAGAAGCTTTTACACAAGTCGTAAGTAAAGCTGCTTATTATAATTAAATTATGTATATATTAAATTACAACCTTTTTCTTATCTAAACTATATTGAATTTTTCTTGTTTTAGAGGCTATTAGACAACAATTCCTTGTAATACAGAGAAAGACTTGGAACACTCTATAATGGAATAGCTTAGATTTGCAAACATCCGTAAACAAAGGAAAAAATCTTAAAAGGTAAAAAAGTAATATAATGTATTTATATCTGTTAAGTTAGCACCCTCCATAAAAAACCGGAATAACACATATGCAGAAATTAATTGCTCTTTATGCGTTAATTATGTGCTCTATTCACGATTTTTGTGCTCGAGCGGTTTCGTGGGAAATTGCAATTGAAACTGAGGGTGCTGGCTTAACGTAAGCTAGCACCCCCACTCATTACAATTACATATAAAATAAAAAAACTCAATATGCTAGAATTATATGCTTTTTATGTGCTTTCAAATGCCTCAAACAAAATTAGTCTATCTGTAATAGTTTAAAAAATATACGCAAAAAAAGATATATATACTACTGATATAAGAATAAAGTATCAGTTAAAATAGAGAAAGCGAAATAATTCTTGTCTTAAAATGTTTCTCGAAATATGCACAATGAAATTTTCGTGCTTATCCCCTTCGACCGACCTGAACGTGAGTACCCCATACGTACAAGAGTACCTAACCAGTTAAAATACAGGTAGCAAATTGGTTTTAGTCTTAAAATATTCCTCAATTTATGTGCTCCCGAAATATGCACAATGATTTTAAAAGCATAAAAATCACATTAATTTTTTTTGTTAATGTAATTTTTTGATACAAATTTTTTAAATAAACAATTATATATGTAATATCTAAATATTCTATTACCATATTCTTTTATACATCATAAAACAAATATATCCTTCAAGTATTAGTCACGCAATTGTAGCGTGAACTGTACTATCATTCATGTAATATTATCATGAAAAACAATACACAAGAGATTCTATATAAATACAAATTAAAGTTTACTAAAGAGTAACTAATTTTGAAAATTACATTTTGTTT
>NW_020223611.1:0-1958 GCF_003070985.1 Temnothorax curvispinosus | reverse complement strand
AATTCCTTTAACCTTTGGGTAAAATATTCAGTCCCATTATTTGTTTGTAAGACTTTGATCTTGCGCTCAGTTTGATTTTCGACCAGTGCCTTGAACTCCTCTTTGGACGAATCCTCCGACTTGCACCTCAAAAAATAGATAAAAATCTTTCGTGAGTAGTCATCTATAAAAGTTAGGAAATACCTTGCTTTTCCGATTAATGGTGTCTCCATCGGCCCGCATAAGTCCGAGTGGATTATGTCGAGAATGTTGTCTGCTCGCTTGTCAGAACGTTGAAAAGGCAATCTAGTCTGCTTGGCTTTGAAGCATGCCTCGCACCGTCTGATGTCCTCGTCTGCGTTTGTAAATTTGACGCCGTCAACCAGCCCATCTCGCATTTTACGCAAATCATTGTAATTGATGTAACCCAAACGTTGATGCCACGTCATTGCGTTGATGACGTTGCTAGTTGTCAGAAAACATTTCGCATTATCTGCACAAAATTTGTACACTCCATCGATTGGCTTTATTTTCATAACTTGTTTCTCGTCTTTATCATAAATGGTGCAGCCATTCTTATCAAATATCAGTTTATTTCCAGCATTTGTCATCTGGTGCACTGACAATAGATTTGATGATAACTCCGGTACATAAAGCACTTGATTTATATCTATATGCTCATCATTTAGTTGGATTTATACATCACCAATCCCAGACACGTCTATCTTCTAGTTGTTAGCCGTTGAAATCTTAGTCAGTGCCGTTGTCTCCAGGTTTCCAATCAGCGTCTTGTGTGGTGTCATGTGACGAGATGCCCCGCTGTCGATGTACCACTCTCTTGCACAGGCAGCTTGTGTTTCTTCTAAAAAAAATGTCGCGCCGAATGCATAAAATGCACGGTTCGTACCTCCTTTAGCCCCTTTTTCAGTTGATGAGCTTTCTGGTTTGTCAGATTTTTCTGATTTGGCAGATTTGACTTTGCTCTTCTTGCAATTTTTGGCTTTATGTCCAATTTTGCCACAAACGAAGCATTTGAAACCAGCACCACTTTTGTTCCTAGAAAAATTTTTGAATTTGGATAGGCACTTACCTTTGAAGCGTTTTTTCCAATGAAGGCCGTTGTCTGTCCAGTGCTGTATGCGCTGTCCAAAAGTTTTGATTTTACAGCTGTTACGTCCTGCGGACTCCACGATATCCCTTTTTCGCGGGAATTCTTATGCACCTAAGATAGCCCTAAGGTTAGGATAAACAAGCCGAGTACGGACGGTTATCGATCGGGGTGAGGTTAGATCTCGCATTCTTTTTTTTTATATATACAACTATAATAGCTATTTGCCTAGGCGACGAAACGACCTTCCAGAGTAAAATATTGACAGACGGGGCATACGTAATCGGATTTTGTCTATCAACCTTGTCTGGACCATAACTATAAACCCGGCGACACGACGCGCCAAAAGGGCCTGAATCCCAGACAGAGTTGATGAAGATCTTTATTGCATCGAGCGAGCTTTCTAAAATTGCTCATGCGATGTTTCCGACAAACGGAGACAAAGCCTAAGACGTGATTGTAAATACACGTGGCGGAAGTTCTGTTTGCCTTGTACCTATACTATTAAGATTGAGAAGTATGCATCATTTGTCGATATAAAAACAGGGTCGTGAGATAAGTAAGAAACTCCAATAAAAGAGAAATCGGCGATAGCCGAAAAACAAATGCGTCACTGGAAAGAACCGATGGGTTACACCCCCAATAAGACAGTGGGGCCTTAAGAGGGGGCTCACCAATGGAAAACCGCAAAAATCGATAACCGTCTCTAGCTTTCCAGGATAGGCGAAAACTTAAGAATCTACCTCTTGGGTGAGGAACATCTCAACCAATAAGAAATCCGTTAAACAAAAATTAGAAACATCCCGCCAACCCGAAATCCTTTGAACGAAAACCAGACACACCCCACATGAAATCCACCCCTTCCATCCTT
>NW_020223610.1:0-1262 GCF_003070985.1 Temnothorax curvispinosus | reverse complement strand
CTGCATACGACGACTTAAGCTCGTAAGGATAGATCATATTTTCTTCTCGCTTTTCTGGTCCTTCTGCATACAGTGGTCCAATTGCTTGATAATAGAATATATTATCTCCTGTATTTTCTGGTTGCTCTGCACACGACGACTTAAGCTCGTAAGGATAGACCATATTTTCTTCTTGCTTTTCTGGTCCTTCTGCGTACAGTGGTCCAACTGCTTGAGAATAGAATATATTATCTCTTGTATTTTCTGGTTGCTCTGCATACGACGACTTAAGCTCGTAAGGATAAACCATATTTTCTTCTTGCTTTTCTAGTCCTTCTGCGTACAGTGGTCCAACTGCTTGAGAATAGAATATATTCCCTCCTCTCTTCTCTGGTTCCCATGCATATAATGGCTCAAGAACATCAGAATTGACCATATTTTCTTCACTTTTTTCTAATCTCCCCTCATATAATTGCTCAAGCACGTGAAGATTGATCATATTTCTTTCTTGCTTTTCTGATTCTCTTGGCATATTCACGTGATAATAAGTCGTCGAATCATTTTTTTCAGTATTTTGTTCCGAAGTATCAGTTCTCTTGATGCTATCAAACTCATGAAGATTGTTCGCTTTTTCCTGTTGTCCCCTTGCATACAGTGGTTCGTGTACGTAAGAATTTGCAATACTCTCTTCTCTGTTCTCTCGTGCCTCTGAATGCGATAGCTCAAGTAGGTGATGATTAATCATACTCTCTTCTCTATTCTCTCGTTTCCCTGCAAACAGTGGTTCGTGTATGTAATGAGCACTCATATTCTCTTCTCCCTCTCTTGCATATGTCGGCTTAACCAAACGTTCTTTCTCTCGTTCCGTCGTACCTTTCACTATAATCTCAAATTCTCTCATATCTTTGTCTTTTTTTTTCTCCATCCTCTCTTCTCCTTTTAAACAGTGACTCAGATGGCTTCAAAAGTGGTTCCCTTATATATGCTTCCAAGTAAACTCGTATAGCATGTCCATTTTTCAATAGTAAAGTCATTAAATATATTGACGGAGTGCCTTTAACAGAGTATTCTAACGCATAATCGTATAATTTTTTTACTATTCTTATACATTGGACATGTGAAAAAGGGCTTTTGTTTTTACGAAAGTAAATATATGGTGGTTCATATGGATATTTACATTCTACAATCAAAATAGAAAGATTAATGTTTTTTACTACTTCTTGTCAATCAATATTAAATGTTATTATCAAAATAATTATAATATTATGATTAATATGTATTTT
>NW_020223609.1:0-3482 GCF_003070985.1 Temnothorax curvispinosus | reverse complement strand
AAGAACCGACTATGAATACCGGCCTTAGTGTAGTCTATTTAACAAGACTGTCTTATTGTGTACATTTCTATTGTGTATGATAAAAAAGTAAAAATAGCGATATCTGATAATTTTGAAATAAATAGTTTGTATAATACTTTTTATAAGTATTGCATTTTATATTTTATTAATTGTTTATTTCTTTCAGGAATAATATTTTGATGAGTATACATTATAAGTATATATTATTGCTCGTATTATTGTGACTAAAAGTTTTAAACATGTTACACATATTTGTATGACATTGTTACAAAGAGCACAAACATTAGAATTTGTAATAAATTAATATAATAAATATGTAACATAATAATTATTACAGACTGTTTTATTATTAATATGTCTTAAAATACGATAAAAATTATTTTTTTGCAAGATTAATAAAGTGTTTCACTTTGCTCAACATAGTCTAAATTACCCTACAAAAATCTACCTTCGAAAAATTTGTTATACCTAACGTTCAACTCATCACTATAAATAAACGATATTTGTCAGGAACACGTTGTAACAAACATTTGGCATTACAACTTAGCGAAAACAAAGTTCAGTTATTATTAATAGTTTTTAAGTTATCTTCAAAAAGGCTTTAGGATGATCCAAATTACCCCGACTTTCTCTACCTTATATAGACTGATCATTCCTTTTGAATCTAAAAAATATTTTTTAAATTTTACGGAAATCAGAATACATTTAAATTATATATTTTAATGGTATGACGAAGATAAGATAATAAAACTAATAAATCAGGAAGCATTAACGTAACAGATTTCAATTAAGTCATTATAAAGAACGATTTGAGTATGTACTAAATATCAATCATGCTTTACTGCTCTGATAATCCCAATAACTTCGAAAAATTCGGGCTGTACGCACCCTTCGCGTGGGAGATGTCTTTATCACGATGAAATATGCGTATAATACCGCTTTGTTCGCCCGCGTCGCGATCTATAGGTGTAGGGGAGCCCTGCTTTCACGACCCTCTATTTAATCCGGCCAAACCTCCCTTTTTCGCGAAACGAAACCCACGTTTCTATATAGCGTAGCCTACGAAAACACGGTTTAATGCTGTGCATATAGCGCTAGCGCGTTTCGCGTAAGACCCCGTAAGGATTTATATCTGGATTACTAAACAGCCGGTCACAAGTAGCCAGATAAATATTTAATTGTATGAATTATTTATTATCATGGTAAAGGCAACCTTCGTGCATTGTCTCCCTGTCTAAACTCCGCAATTTGCGACCGTACACTTATTGTTAACTCGATGATATTTACAACTTGGCAACGTAGCAAAGTTTCGAGAGTTTGTTACAAACTATATTGCTAAGACAGAACTGCAAAAGAGATCAACCATTTTATTATTTATTTATATATATTTTTTTGCTTTATTTTATTTATTTATTTATATAAATATATATATATAGATATTTATAAAGAAATTCTCTTTAGATTTGATAGTATCTGATATTTACATGGAAAAAAATAGAATTAAACGAAAATATATTAGTAGTCAATAAATATTAAGTATCTTCAATAAATTTTATATTAATTAACAAAGGTCAATATTCCGGTTAAATCGAGGCAATTTATAGTAATGAAGTTGGGCAATAAATATTAGGATGGATTCTTTGCAAAGCTTAATCACGAAGCGATGTGATTAATTAACATAAATCAGTAGAAATGGTCAATAGCGATAGCTCCAATCGGAGATACGATGTAGCAAACAAACGCAATCGAAGAAAGTTGGAACGCAAAAGTTGAACGTAAAGTTCCGTGCTCGGGGTCCTGAGAATCGTCGAGACAGAAAGAAGAGAGAAAAAAGAGAGAGAGAGAGAGAGAGAGAGAGAGAGAGAGAGAGAAAGAGAACGCAACTTTATCACATACATCACGATAAGCTTTCCAAGCTTGCGTGCGCCCTACATGGGTTACCATGGTAACGGGAAGGAAGCCACTCAGGACCCAGGAATTCCTCGCAAGGATAACCCGAGTACAACTGTATATATATATGCGCGGCAAGAATTCGGCGCGAGAAGAGACTCGTAATGTCGCGCGTTCGCGCGACGAGAGATTGTGTCGCGGAAAGAAAATTGAGATGAGCACCTAGCATGAGGTTGCCGGGAGTGGCGAGGAGAGCCATTGTGCCGGAATGCTTTAAATATTTTGCGGGAAAGCCGCATTCCCAAATCCAGTGCTAAAGCACCCCGCGACGTCGTAGATAAAAATGATACGAATATCCGAAACGGCGGCGCTTCTTTTATTTAGTCAGTCTCGCCCATCTATAATGCAGAAATCGTAAACAAACGGGGAACCGGGGGAGTCGCGTGAGTTTTCACGAGCTACAAATCAAGCGGGGAAATATTCAGAGAATATCGCAGCGAGATACGAGTCGAATGTGACTTTATTCTCGAAATAGGAGGAGAGTTCCGTGCTGCGATATCTCGTATACGTTTATACGCGTTGCAAGTCGATATGCTTTTAGCGCGACTTGAGTCTCGCGATTGATTTCTTACATTTCCTCAAAATTCTCGAGATAACGTCTGGCATTTTCTTTCTAACTTATCTCACTTCGCGGGATCCCCGTCTATAAATATTCCGTGCAATCCAGAGAATTCCCCGACCGGTCTTCTCGGGGACCGGCGGCGAAAAACTCGCTCTCGTGCTACGACTTCCACAGCCCGTCATATAGGTAGTTGGATACTGTTTTATAACGTCCAGCAGCGGTCCGGAATTCGGAGATGGACGCGTGTCGTTCTCGCGAGCGACAATTTCACTTTAATGGATGGAGTGTTATTCGTGTAAAGCAGATAAGCGGGAACTTGATTAGCATGACAATTCCAGGATTTATCCGGGGCTTGAGCCCACGTTTGGCATGTGGAATAGCTTCAGTTTCGGGCACAAAGGAAAATCACGGCCGGAAAACGAGAGCGTGAATGAAGATACCGAGTGTTTGCGTTTTGCGACTCGACGTTTAGCAAATTTCAATCTTTCCCCGGCCCTCTGTGCCGTTTCGTTTCCGAGAGGATAGACCTTGCCCATTATTCGCGTACTAGACAGGTACATCGACCGTCGTACGAAACGAGACAATGTTCCCACTTTCTACTTGTCGGTGGACCATTGTTCCGAGGGCACTGCGACGCCTAGACACAGTAGAAGTGGATATACACAGTCAGACCGCCTTCGTTCTCGGGAGGGCGCGGCGTTGACGCTAACGGCAATATTTTTGGGATCGCGTCTCGACAAGGGGATCATGGTTAACTGACGCGATAATAAATTTTACCTCTCTCTCTCTCTCCGTCTCTTTTTTCCTCCTCGTTTCTTAGATTAAGATTAATTAGGACAACGACAGCCATTTTCGCGGATTAAGTTAAAATATTAAAACGAGCGCCGTGGGTGTACTCGATCATAAAAAGTGTAAAAAGGTATATTTATTTCTCACAAGAGTTAAGCCC
>NW_020223608.1:0-2613 GCF_003070985.1 Temnothorax curvispinosus | reverse complement strand
TCGAAATCACACCCAACTTTAAGGGTTTTTCTTTAGATGATGGTTAATCTTCAAGTGATGGTTAACCTTCAAGTGATACTTAACCTTCAATTATCCATACAGTACAGGAACCTTTCAACAATATTTAAAAAATGTTTTGTCTGATGGAGTTGAAACATGTCATAAATATTTCAAAATGTTTCTGCAACATCTCTGAGACAACTCTGGAATAGTAAAATGTCCGCGATTCTCACACTTGAAACCTGTCTGAAAATGTGTTGAAAGATTCCCGAAATATATTGCCGTATTTTTTTTATTCGGGCGGTCACCCATCCAAGTAGTAACCGCACTCAACGTTACTTGACTTCCACGATCGAACGAACTAATGACGATCCTCTGGTTCTGATGCCTAATTTCTTTTAGCTTATGCTTGTATTGTATATAAGCATCTTTAGTGTTCAAAAATTTGAAATTATTTATTAACTGGCAAATTTTAAAAACAACGCAACAATTGATATATTATGAATATTAATATAAAAGATTCGTATATTATTACATAATATAATATAATATTAATAATTAATATCTAAGAAAAACAAAAAATCCTACATATGAAGGATGTGATTACATCCCTTAGAACCGTTTTAGGACTGCAATTAAAAATTTCTAAATTCGTCTATTTACTTCTCTTATATGTATGTAAAGTTTCATTGAAATTAAAAGGTTTGCAAAATTATATTTTATGAAATGTTTCTGAAATAATTTAATTAAAAGTTTTCAAATTTATTGCGTAAGAAAGGTTTCAGAAACAGCTCAACTAAAAGGTTTACAAAATCATTTCATATGAAACGATTCAGAAATAAAAAACGATTCAGAGATAACTCAACTAAAAGTTTTGAAAAATTATCTTCATGTGAAAGATTTCAAAAACATTTCTATTGCAACATTTTATATGACATATTGCAGAATGCTTTCAAAGGTGTTGCACATGAAATGTGAAAAGTCGAAATGTTTTTGAAACTTTTCTGGAAGCTTTCTGCAACAATCTGTGCTGTATATGGGTAATGGTTAACCTTCAATTAATGGTTAATCCTTAAAAATGACGTTATAAACCCTAAAAATATGAAGCCTCAAATGAAAGTAACAAAAAGAATAAATCCCATATTTAAATGTTCTTAATTTGCTTCCGCCGATAATACATACCCGTAATATATATAATAAGGTTTTATTTTATGTGCCAATGATTTTCACCAATTATCTTAGAAAGTATTGGTTTATTGGAAAAGTGTTTTAGGTAAAAGTTGAAGGGTTTGAAGGAGACCGCAGTAGACGATTTTATTAGATTTCGGATCCGGGCTTGTATTGAGCCCAAGTCAAATTTTTTAAATAAAAACCCCTATTTTTTATTGTATCATCTGAACAACTTTTGTCTGAAACATTTTCTTATTTGCCCAATACTTTTTAAGATATTCAAGAAAAACTTGGTAACTTTTTCAATATTTAGCTTATGATATCTTGATAATTGTTTGCCAGAGGAAAAAATGGTATAGAAGATTTTTTGACTTGATTTTGTCTTAAGAATATGCTGTTACAATAGCACTCCAATTTTTTTAAATACTTTGTAAACACTCCAAGAAAATGCATACACAAATATTTAAAAAAAATTGGAGTATACTATTGCAACAGTACATTTTTGAAATAAAATTACCTCTGTACTACTTTTTTCTCCGGCAAACAGTCATCAAGATATCACAAGCTAAATATTGAAAAAGTTTTCCTTGAATATCTCAAAAAGTATTAGGCAAATAAAAGAATTTTTCAAACAAAAGTTATTCAAATTAATTAATAGAGAAAAATGGTACAATAAAAAATAGGGGTTTTTGTTTAAAAAATTTGACTTAGGCTCTATTGGGTTCAATACAGGCCCTGGATCCAAAATCCAATAAGATCGTCTATTGGCCCCCTTTTTAACTTTTATCTGAAACACTTTTCCAATAAACCAAGCCGTCAATTGACACTTAACAAAGATTAACACAATAACACATTTAAACGACACCCAAACGACGATAAAGAGATCATGGTGACACTGATTAAATCGCTATAGAACATTAAAGGTTAAAACCCTGTTAACACCAAACCAACATCCAACGATAAGGATCAATCTCCAACCTACACTAAACATTGAGGCTTAATCCCCAACCTACACTTATCATTGAGAATAAACTCCCAATATACACTCATCATTGAGGATTAAACCCACAACTTACTTAAACCTTTATAGTGGTCAACACTCAATCTACACCTTTTAAGTGTTGACACTTAACTTTGATGACAAACACTAAACTTACGCCCAAACTTGAGTGTTAACTCTCAAATTTTGTCGTAAGTTTAGTGTTAACACTTAAATTAGGATGTTAACCATCAAAGTTGAGTGTACTTTTTCATAAGAGTTGTAGTGTATTTATTTTCATTTGTTAGTTTATAATTAATTTTTAATTAATTATTTATATGTAGATCATGAAACTAGCCGACATATATTATAAAATTAAAAAATTTGAACATTACTTCCTCACAATTTTCAAGTATACAAGTTATCAAGTATACAAGTCATTAATTTGCACGTTGCTTAATCAA
>NW_020223607.1:0-1288 GCF_003070985.1 Temnothorax curvispinosus | reverse complement strand
CAGAAAGAATGCCAATGTACGATGTGCACAGAAATACATATTCAACACTCCCACTCACACAGTACATTCTTCACACTCAAAACATACCAATACACTCTCTCAACATTCTGAATCTATCTTTCCTTAATGCTTTTGTAAATAGATCTGCGAGCTGCATATCGGTATTTACGTACTTCACATCTATCTCGCCGTTATCGTATTTTTCCCGTATGAAATGATACCGAACACCGATGTGTTTTGTCCTTTTATGAAATTTGGGATTCTTAATGAGGCGTATTGCGCTCTGATTATCCACGTTTAAGACAATCGGACCCTCACATCGGTATTCCATGTCTTTGAGCAGTTGTTTCAACCAAACTGCTTCCTTTGTTGCAGTGCATGCCGATACATACTCTGCCTCGGTTGTACTTAATGAAACAATACTTTGTCGTTGTGATCCCCAGATCACTGGACCACCGTTCAATAAAAATATATAACCGGAAGTAGATCGTCGCGTGTCGACGTCGCCCGCATAGTCCGCATCTGAGTACGCAACTGGAAATGAATTCACTCCCTCGCTCCGATAAATTAGTGATAAATCTCTCGTTTCTTTCAGATAGCGAATTATACGTTTTACCGCTTCCCAGTGATCTCGAGAATAATTACACAAGTGACGACTGACTACATTTACCGCGTATGATATGTCAGGACGACTTACAATTGCCAAAAAGTTTAAACTTCCGACTGCCTCCTGATAAGGCACTTTCAAGTCAAAATCATTATTTTTCTCAGCAGACGTTAAACTTACATTCGGATCCGCTGGTACGCTTAAAGGTCGCGATTCGATCATATTGAATCGTGCAATAATTTTATCAATATATCTATGTTGATAAATCGACATTGTTTTAATTTTACGATCACGCTCAAATTCTAAGCCCACGAAAATGTTTGATTTCTCGACCGTTATGTCGAATGACTTGCGGAGTGCATCTATGACAACGTTAATTGCATCTATAGTTTTCGCTAAAATTAGACCATCGTCCACATACAATGCGAGGAATACAATTAAACCGTTAATTATACCTTTATAGATGCATTTATCCGCATCGCAAGCCTCAAAATTAAATTGTTTCAAAAATGACTTAAACTTCAAGTTCCAACAGCGCGACGCCTGCTTCAACCCGTACAACGCTTTCACTAGTTTACACGCAACATCTTTACCCTTCACGTTCAACCCACTTGGCACTTTCATGTAGATTTCTTCGGACAGCTCCCCATAGAGGAAAGCCGTTTTGATGTCGAATTGACC
>NW_020223606.1:0-3463 GCF_003070985.1 Temnothorax curvispinosus | reverse complement strand
AGCAAGTTGATAGGAATTATTCTCAATTCATTTGATAGTTGTGCACATCTAAAGTCGAGTCAAATAGTAATACTGAGCTCAGTTTAAAATCACTGTAATATCTATTTCTTTGGTTGCAACAAGTTTATTAACAATTCACGGTTGTAAAGATCTCATTTTGTGTAATTGCTATTACTTGATCAATACGAAACATGTAAATTCTTTACGTTATTTCTTTCTTATGCGTACGTGCTTTGCACTTAATAATCGTTTCACATTACATTGTCTGCGATCAGATATATTTACCGTTTGCTTGCGTTTCAGAGAATATCTCCCAATAGATATTGAATTATATTTTCACGTAATAACATTGCGGTGCGTCTTTGCGTAGCATTCACGACTCGTTTATAATAACGTTACTTGTGATAACATCTGTTACGTTTTTATATGTTTGATGATATATCTCGATATACTATTCTATGTATTATCACAATGATTATTTTGCGAATCATTAATTATCAACATTGCGTTTGTTTTATGTCGAATTAATGTGTCAATCAAAGATTGAAGGCCTACTACAATTTTAATTCAGTAAACTCAGTGGAAAACTTACTGCTCGTGTCGTATTAAGTGCTTTTGTTGTATTCATTGCCTTTGTCGTTGCTCGTGTTATATGTATAACTCGTGTTGTAGTAATCGCTCATGATGTAATATATTACTTTGCCGTGATTTATACACAAGTTCTGTAATACTCATAAGTGAGCTGAATACTAAAAAAAATGGACGCCGAACGAAACGTCAAGAGACTATTAACAGTATCAATCACTTCATTGATATTTTTAAACAAAAATGATGAAAGTGATAGCTCGCAATCGAGCGAGAGTGAACTTGAAGATGAAGATATTTCCTTAAGGGATATGCAAACATTGTATACTATAATATTGGGGAGTAAAGTACGTGGAAAAATGATTGCAACCGAAAAAATTACAGATTATGTTGATCGCGTAATTCCCAATTACTCCAATATTACATTTAAAGAACATCTCAGGTAAGCATTTTAATCTAAACGTTATTAAGTTATAAAGTTGAAATATTATCTGTTGTGCCGGTACCGGGAGTTGCTCTCAGGGTCGGCACAGGATTCGGGAATCTCGGGTCGGAGAAGAAACACTCGTCACGATGTATAATATTAACAGCCAAATATATTTCCCATTTATTCTTGGATACAGTTCTCTTTATTTTAGTTACGACACTCGCGTTTCAGTAAATAATTTATAAGTCGTTAATCGGACGCACGCTGTCCGCTAAGATGGTAACCAGCGACTGCCCGCCGCTTGTCGGAAAGGCGGGCGCTTTATCCGCTCGGTATTGCTGACTTGTTTGTCAGCGTTTTTGATATCGCGATCAAAGGTCTAACGGGCAGGTGAAGTCCGGGATGACCATATTTGGTCATTCCCGAAGCTTGTGCAGATCTTCGCGTCAGCGGTCTTCGTCGCTAGGGTCGGATTTCGTATCGGAGGCTTGGTGTTGCCAAGTGCATTAATTATCCTAATATTCCTAACTACGTTGTGCGCTTACAACATATCCATTAACATTCTAGAATGTTTCCGGCAACATTTGAAATGATTTTATTATTAATTAGACCAGCGCTAAATAAGACAAATACCACAACTGGCAGAAAACGTATTTTAGCAGAAAAACAACTGTATATTGCTTTGTGGTTCATGTCTACTCCCGATTCGTACAGGTACGTAGAATTCCACTTGTATACACTGTTTTTATTTTGTATGCGTGTAACCACCACTATCGTTACATTGTTCGTTACAGTTATTTTATTTTTTATAATGTGGCTTATTGTAGATCCATTTGCGTCAAATTTGAAGTGGGCAAAGCAACAGCTTTTAGAGCCGTAAGACATGTAACCTACGCACATTACATTGCATCGCGCCTCAATTTATCCAGTGGCCTGATGAAGTTGTTGCTGCTGATATCAGGGATAAATTTGCAAAAGTTACTGGCTTTCCAAATGTAATCGGTGCTATAGACGGGACTCATATCAAGATTCGAGCCCCACCAACAGATGCAGCTTCATACATAAACAGGAAAAATTTTCCGTCTATCAATGTTCAAGTGGTTTGTGATTCGAGTGGCCTCTTCACACACTGTTATGCAGGTCAAGTGGGGTCAGTACACGACGCTCGGGTTTTCAGAAACTCCTCAATAGCACGTTTTCTTGAGAGACCTCAGGTGTATACTTTCCTAACGACTCTCATATAATTGGAGATGCAGCTTATGCGATTCATCCCCATGTAATGGTACCATTTCGAGACAATGGACATTTGACAAATTGACAAAAAAATTTTAATTACTGTCTATCTTCAACAAGAATGGCAATTGAACGGGCGATTGGCCAACTGAAGATACGTTGTTGCGTATTTATTAAAAAGGGGGGCATTACTTTTCGCGATGCCTTTAAGGGGATCCTGCAGTGACTGGCGAACTTCTTCGATGTCGATAATGTCAACCTTTCTAATTTTGTTTTCCCTATATCTGTCTTTGTCTAACGAAATGACATCTGTCCTTTTTTTGATTGCTCGCCATCTTACGCAAGATCCGGCAACTACTGTTGCTGCTCTTCTTGTCATCCTGCATCCGTATTTGCATTACTAAAATAATTATTAGATGGATTTTTTTTTGTACGCATTGAATCTTACTTCTACTTACACGATATTATTCCTACATGTTTTTCCAAGGGTGGATGATAAACATTATGTACGTATAAACTGTAGAATTTTTGTTTTAAGCAAATATTGTCGTCAGGTGACAGCTGTGTATGTGCCCCAATAAGTAATATTTTTAATTTTTTGGTGCTTTTGATATAAAATCGCGTTTTCCACCCTAGATTTTTGTGCGGACTTTAATTCTAGACCAAAAACTTGCAATTCTGTAAAGCCAATTAAAAGATCCATCGATTAACGATAATGTCGGTAAATCATACGGCTGCAGGATCCCCTTAAGTTCGTTCGTTTTAGTGAGCGCTGCGGTTGCCACCAGCGCGCGGCGCACGTATCGCAACGACTCGGCCCTTCGGGTTCTTTCGGGTTTGCTCGCTTCCCTTCGCTGTCGCGAGACCGTTTCGTTCCGGCAGATCGTGATCGGGCTTGACCCAGCAAGCAGGCGTGTTACGAGCGTACTACTCGAGTACAATTACTGTGTTATTCGCGCGCTGCGACTCAGTTGTAAATAGCGCAGGCATTTGCGCAATACAGTTTGTGAATTCAATCTCCGTGAAATATATATGTTACAGTTAAAACCCGAAATCCGTCAAAACCCGAATTTACTGGTGAATTCTAGTTTTAACTAAGCCAGCTCGGCAATTCGCGTTCTAACTGAAATAATTTAGTCAAAACTAGAATTGACCGAGTGCTTTAGTATATTCGCGTTCTAACTGAAAAAATTTAGTTAAAACTAGAATTAACCGACA
>NW_020223605.1:0-7193 GCF_003070985.1 Temnothorax curvispinosus | reverse complement strand
ATTTATTATGTTCGTGGTTCTAGTCTTGACATTTTATGTCAGTGACATGTCAATGACGCGATGCGAATCCGTGAATTGAGCAAGGATTCATAACGAAGCAAACAAAAGAAGCAATTAGTATTCTAATTTGTAAGTAGAGTGTTTGCTGTCCCTTTTTGCGTATAATTATAAAAAATATTAAATATTTATGTACTTATAGGATTGTCTCTGGAATTTGACGCAACCGTGTGTTTACGGTGTCTAAAGGTATGTAACATAATACATATAAAATTACCGTCTCGATACTTCGATATCATTTGGAACATTTTTAAGGTAGTTTGTCCGTGATGATACTGTTAAAAAGTTAATTACAGATAAATGACATTGTGGTATTTGGCTGAGATTGTCCGTGTTACGGATGTGTGTAAATCTCATATGTATATGTAGTCGCGGACAGAAAGGTTGTCCGAAGAAAGGTTGTCCGACTTTGAGCCGTATTCGTAGTAGTAGAATACGGGTGTATAAGTCGGACAACCTTTCTGTCCACGAGTGTACATATATACACACACTAATGTATACTATTATACATCTTTAAAGGTTAGCTGTCATATTCTTGCAAGTTCTTTTATCATCTAGTTTTTCATTAAATACATGTATGTAAAAAAAGCTAACTTTTATTTACATTGTACATGTGTGTAGAACATGTTTACGTTAATATGCTGTCTAAATTTTACAAGATTCCTAAAAAAATGAGTTTACGGATGTACTACCTTAAAATCAGTGAGATTGTTCGGCGTATCGCCTTGTAAATAGTATAGTTACTTTATGTTCATGTAGTCATATCGTTCATACTTAGTTGTATAAGTCGTTTGTAGTTCTCGCGCGAAACGTCGGCGGATCGCGATCAGCCAAATCATGCGACTCACCTGTCGGTGCTGCCATCGCCCATCCGCCGACGGTATCCACCCCCCCGGAAAGGGAACAACTACTCGCCCGCAGCGACATGTTCCAGGACCGCGGGGATAGAGCTTTCGCAATCCAGCCGTCTTACGGCAAACACATTTTTGGACAGCCGTCTTACGGCATACAATCATCGTCAAATAGTCGGAGAGGACACACCTCTCAGCAGGAGCATTAGCAATCCAACCGTCTTACGGCAATCACACGTTTTGGACAGCCGCCGTGCGGCACACACACATATTCTAAGAGCTGTCTTACGGCACACGTTCGCCGGGCAGAACGCATCTCGAAATCGCCTTTGCCGCCTTGCTCAACCGGGAGTGCGCACGTCTCCAACTGCCTTTCCTGCCTGCTCTATTGCTTGCTCTCCACCGTTTTGCTTGCTTGCACGAGTTTTGCCACCGCATGCCGAACGAGACCCACGGAGCGGCCAAGTTCAAGGGACAGGACGAGGATTGACGGAATCACGGGGACGACGGCCGACACGGTGAGTCGCTTTGCTTAATATTTCGTTGCATGCGTTTCTGCTTTCGCGTTAAACACTTGATAGTCGTGAGGGGAAAGCGACAACCCCCCTCTGGTCCTTCGAGTATCGCAAATCTTGCCTCCGGGGCGAAACTATCCCCGTTCAGAGATATATTGGAGAAATTTTTATTGTTATTTTATTCTTGCAAATAAAAATATAAAATATGATTATTTTACAGGTGTTTGTATTTTGGAAGATGAATGTTATACAATACACGATGTTTTACGCTTCGTGAGATCAATTTCAATCATAGTCTCTTGAGATAATTTTGAGATGTATTATTATTATGTACAGTTAAGAAGCTATAATGATAATAATATACATATAGAATTATTATTACATTATCGAGAATAAAATTTAAAATGGAAATTTCATTTGTCTTACTTGATAGTTATTTTAGTCTAGATAGACAGTTTTATATAGAATTTGATGTCAATAATACATCGTTAATAAGAAAAATCAGAACTACTGTAATTTTAAACAACCAACAATTATAACAGTAAACTTTTTCGGGTGTTTCGAAAAAAATTTTTAATTTTATATGATATTTTTATGCAAAATATTGCAAAATAATTTCAAAAATATTTTTCTCTATAACAATACAGCTTCTAAAAAACAAGTACATCTGTAAAAAAAATTATGTTTTATATTTCTTTTATACGTAGCATTAAAATATACAAGTAATGGTTTATACATGTTAAATATCTGAGTTTATAATTTGTGAATGTTACATATATATTTTATTATCATATGGTTTTACTGTCAATAAACTTAGATAAATTTAAAAAACTGTTTTTTAAAAAAGTTTCCGTATTACAAAATATATTTAAAAAATGTTAATTATTGTGTTACATAGTAGACTACATACAAAATATATATATATCACAGGGTGATTTCAATTTAAGTGCCAATTATCTCCGTCATTTATCTCAGAAAGTATTGGTTTATTGGAAAAATGTTTCAGATAAAAGTTGAACAGTTTAGAAGGGGCCAATAAACAATCTTATTAGATTTTGGGTTCAAGCATCCGTTGGGCCCAGTACGACTTAAATTAAATTTTTTAAATGTTTAGCTTACAATATTTTGATAATTATTTGTCGAAGAAAAAAATAGTATTTGTCTCAAGAATATGCCACTACTTTCATCGTTTCCTTACAGTGCCAGACTAGAGTCAAGCTCAACAGGGTCTTCTTTCTCCGCTAATTTTTCCAAGCCCGTTCCCTTGGCAGTGGTTTCGCTAAATAGTAGATAGGGACAGAATATGTCGTTTTGTTTAACGTGCGGCACCTGCTCGTAGAGTCTCATCCACACGGCCCCCATGGGCGCGGGATTGGGATACGCCCAATCAGCGCGTACCGACCGAGGTCGATACTACCAGTGCGCCGCAGGATTGCAGTATCCCGCGGCAACCCACTGGTCGGGGCGAGCGACTATCCACGCTCTACCAGCTAAGCAGGCTGGCACCCGAGCTGTGGGGACGCAAGCTCACCCGTCGGACACCCAAGTTCGTGAATTCGGGTATCCTGGCCAGCATTTGGCTTAACCACTGCCACCACGATGGTCCTACCCGCGACCGGCGGGAGCAAGCTCCCTGGGCGACCGGTCCCCGTGGTATCAGTCTAGATCACTGGTCGGATCTTTGCAGCCGAAGCCACTCCCGGTTGGGTCTCCTGCAGACCCGGCCCCGGTAAGCCGCATTCACACGTCTCACGCATTCACATTCATTCTTCGCTGAAACACACAAGCCGCAAACCTGCTCAGACTCTCGTATTTTTCCTTTCGCTCCAGTACCTCGCTCACGTCTACTCTACCATCCTCACTCACTCCGACTCCCCATTCGTCCAGGTTCCTAACATCCTCATACATTTCACACTCAACCATCACATGCTTCCAATCCTCGCACTCAGCACCACACGCACAACTTTCAGTCTCAGACAATCCCTTTTTATGCAGAAACTCATTCAAACTGCCGTGACCCGTCAAGATATAGCCGAGCCATAGGTTCGGCTCAAATCCCGGACAAGCCTCGGCGAACCTCACATCCCGTACAAAGCCATGTGTCACTCATCTTTTCGCACCGTTATCCCATTCATTCTGCCACCTTTCATACAACCTAGTATTCAGCAACTCCAAACTCTCATCCACATCTCTCGCTCTCACTTCCTCTTCGCTCACAACACCTATTTCACCCAATCTCCAGCCATTCTTAATTCTCACAGTCATACCTCTTTTCACGCACTTCAGGTCCCACGGAAGACCACCCATCAATACCTGCATGGCCTCCGTGGAGACCGTTCTACAGACATTCAAACAGGCGCTCATCGCCACTCTTTGGCACCTATTGATCGCCACTCGCGCATATTTGTACTCCATAGCTTCATACCACACGCTCGCACCATACATAACACACGCAGCAAACAAACTCTTATAAATCACACGCCATGCTCTTTTTCGCAAACCCCATTCGCTCCTCATCACGCGTCTCAAGTTCCCCACTACGCTCACATACTTCTGTCTTATACGCTCCAGGTGCGGCTTAAAACTCATTCGCTCGCCCATCCACACACCCAGATATCTTCACATACCTCACATGCTTCCCATTCACACTAACGCTCGGGTGTCTCGTTTTCGACATATTCCCTTTCAGGAGCATCATCACCGTCTTGCTCTCTGAAACTTTCACACCGACATTCGCACCCCATTCGCTCACTGTCCTTATCCACTCGTTCTCCTTTCTCTCCAGATCTGCCCGGCTCTGTCCTTCGACAGGCACGAACAGATCATCGGCATACGCCGTCGCCATACATCCACGTCTGCGGAGTTCCCACAGGAACTTATCCATCTGTAGGATCCAGATTTCTGGGCCACCGATGGACCCCTGCGGTGCGCCCCGCAGCACCCTCTTCCACACTTCCTCATTCATTCCTATCATACATGCCCATCTCTCGTCAAAATAACTCCTCCACAACCCAATCTCTTCACATTCTTCCTCACACAGTTTCTCAATCACACATGGCCATTCCAGGTTGTCGAATGCACCCTGGAAGTCCACAAAAATTCCCAACACATACTTGTACTCGGACCCACTCACGCACTCACGCACGCTATTCCACGCACTCTCGGTCGAACGTCCCTTCACAAACCCGTGTTGTGCCTCACACATTTTCCCACTCATCAATCGCTCCAGCCTATTCACCATCATTCGCTCCAACACTTTCCCAAGCACAGACAACAGGCTGATCGGTCTGTAAGACTCGGGGTCCTACCGCACTTTCTCTGGGGATTTCAGCAGTACAACCACTCTCGCTTTCTTCCACACCTTTGGAAAGCAGTTGGTACTCAGACACACATCATACACTCTCTTCAGCCATCCCGGAATTGCGCGCCAAACGGCACGCACCATTTCCGCCGTAATTCCATCCAACCCGGGTGCCTTACCCACTTTCATTGCCCTCACAGCCACATCCACTTCATTCCACTCGAACGTTCTTTCAGTCATCTCTCTCTCTGCCAATCGTACATCTTCCATTCCCGTGTCCGGGAAGAAGCGATCTAACAGCACGTTCGCACTCTCTTCCCACGTACTCGTTGTCCTGTCACCCACTTTCATAGCACTCAGTCTATCACGTCCGTACTTACCCATGCACACTTTATACACATCACCCCACGGATCCCGATTTCCCTTGTCACTCACGAACTGTCTCCAGTTCTCCTCTTTCACTCTCCATATCGCTCTCTTGTACTCTCTGAGAGCACGTTTGTACACATTCAAACATCCTTCCACTCGACTTCAATCTCTCCCTCTCATTCGCTGGTAGGCACGCCTACGCTTCCTCACATCCTTCTTCATGCGCTCAAGCTCATTCGTTCACCACACAAGCTTCCTCGCAACCCCACACTCGCTTTTTCATTCTATTATCATTCGCCCTCAGGATCCATGATGTGACGCGCTCCACCAAGCTCTCCGCGTCGCAGTCATCCATCACATTCACAGCATCCTCCGACGCATACTCCACTAGATCGCTCATGTAACCCTCCCAGTCCACGTCTTTACACACCCATCTACGCATACCTTCCATCCGCTCAGCTTTCTCACCATAGGTCATACGTATCAGCAACACATTATGGTCGCTGATATCCCAATCGCTCTTGACTCCCCATTCGTACCGGCACCCCCCAAACGCATCGCTTACGAGTCACATCGATGTCGCTTTCCCCATTGGGTCCGCTAAACGTGTAACTCTCGCTCGGCTTATTCAACAGAATCATACCGTTCGCGACAATCCACTCCTCAAGCATTCTGCCACGCATTTCGCTTTCTCTACTGCCGCCCCTACCCTTACTGTACCATAAGGGAGAGACGGCATTCGCATCCATACCCACCAGCACACGCTTTCCTCTAGTTACCATTCGCATCCTGTCCATGTACGCCAAGTACGGCTCGATGTCCTCACCGAACCGGCAGTACACGGACACCACATACATCTCGCCGAAGTCTCCCTTCAGCCATACACACACGCCATACTCATCCGAGCACTCCCTTACACACAACACATCGAGACTGGGATCATTCACCACCACTGCTGCTTTGACATACTCGCTCTCACTCACAATCACATCCATCCGTAGCGGGAGTCCAACTTCCATCCTTCACACACGGTTCTTGCAGCAGTGCCACACTCACGCCACGTTCACACAACATTTCACCCAGATCACACATTACCGCATACGCTCTCTGACAATTATACTGTACCACATTCATACTCGAGACACCCTGCGGGTCCTGCCTAGCCATTGTCAATGGTGCCCGCATACCTGTCCCTGGCTATCTTATACGAGGGGCACCCCACATCATTAACCGCATGACTCGCCGGCCGTCCCCGTCTTTTGCAGACCGCGCATACTTTCGGCCCTGTCGCGTTTGGACACTTGTCCTGTCGATGGCCGTCGAGGGCGCAGTGGGAACAGGTATCCTTCGCCGCTTTACAGTATTTCGCGACATGACCCAGATCCAGACATCTGTAGCATCTGGTCAACGACGTAAAATCCGCGACCCTACAGCTCCTCCAACCTACATAAATACCCGACGCCTTCTTAAACCTGTCACGCATGCCAGGCGTCACTTCTATTACCCAGTTGACCGTCTCTTCGTCACCTTTACCCAGCTTAAACCGGAATACGACTTCCTCCAGATAGGTTCTCTCTTCTACCCCCTGGAGGAGCTCCGGGTTTTGCCTAGCTATCGCTTGGCGGACATCATCGACCCCCTGGGCACGTCATACAAAATTATACGGGGCCTTCTGGCCGTCGGCAGAGCCGCCGTAAGCCCCTTCTCCCTAATAGCCTGATTGGCGACTAGCTTATCCACATCCTCCTTCGAATGTGCCTGTACTATGACTCTGCCGTCCCTAGTCTTTCTAACATTTTTAATTCTAATGTTAGACGCTACCGGATCAATTGCCTCCAGCAGCGTCTTTTTCACCTCGTCCACCGATCTACCCTTTTCGGCCTTACTGGCTACGACCACCAAGAAATCCCTATTTCGTGGTCTTGCCTTGCTCGGTTCCGGCACCGCAGAGGCCCCCGCCTCGGTCTTGCGACGAGGCTCCTTCTGCATATTCACCACATCAGCAAACGTCGCTGGCGGTGGTCGGTTCGCCTCCGACCTCTCCGCCAGACGCCCCCTCAAGAACGTGTTTTCGCACCCCAACTGCATTACCAGCTTGTT
>NW_020223604.1:0-3109 GCF_003070985.1 Temnothorax curvispinosus | reverse complement strand
GGATAAGTGTCTGACTTGAGAGAGTAATTTTTTCGGGTGAATGCGTGGCTATACGCACACAACATATAAGGTAGGTAAGAAAAAAGTATGAAAACCCTGAAAATTTTCGAAAAATATAAGTTTTACAGAAAATTGTTTTGGGATAAAAGTTGTGGGGTTTAATAAAACTTATTTACTGATCTTATTAGTTTGGGTTTTGATGGCGTCGCCAAGGTCAGCACCAAGACAAGGTCACCTCGAATTTTTTAAATGGGACCCTTTCAATTGTAGTATATTATTTGAAAGGGCATTGGCGCAAACCAGAGGTCGATATAATCGAATAATAATATTAATTTTTATATTTACAACTTTGTGAAAATTAAATACGTCTACAAAAACATTGCAAACTTTTTACAATAATTTTCTCGGTTTTTTTACAATTAGTTTCTTTAATTATTCCACGTATAAAAGTATCAAGATAAAGTCATCGAAAAATGAATATTTTACGAGACATTTCATATTTTATATTAAAAATATCATGACTTTAAAATATTTCAGGAAATTTTTAACAAAAGAAAGCTTTATTATAGTGCTTTGAGAACTTCTCAACAAGGCTGTAAGAATATACAATAACAAATAGGAATTTTAATTTAAAAAATTAATGTAACCTTAATATGATCTTAATAATACAATCTAAAAATTAATATTATTATTCGGGGGTTTACGGTCAAAAATTGGCTTTTTCGAAGTTTGACCCTAAATAACTCCTGAACGAGTCAACATATCGATTTCTGGTTTGCGCCAAAATTTTTCTCGTTTCATGCCCTTTCAAACAATATACTACAATATGAAAGGTTTACTTCAAAATTTTTCAGGATTTTCATACTTTTCTTCACCCTGTATATAAGGGGCATTATTTATAAAGTGATGCACCCCAAATTTTCAAAGTTTTCCGATCATGCTAAAATTTGCACAAATTGTAGTCCTATCAGAACTAAAATCATTGCCCAAATTTTTTTACCCCTGTCCAACGGGGTTGTCTACTTACAGGGGCTTGGATTTTTATCATTTGGGCCGTCGCGTCAAACTTCAAACGCCGATAAATGCCAGTAAACTACTCCGATTTTAAAAAACAAGGTGTGATTTTGAAAGGTTTTTTTATGCCCTTTAATGCTATAAAATCATTTTTTTTAATTAAAAAATTACTTAAGATTTTTTAAGGTAAAGATAAAAAATCGTTTTTTCTCAAATTTGGACACTTTTGATTTTCTTCTAAAAAATCTCAAAAAAAAGTAGAATTCTTCCCCTTTAAAATGATTTCAGGCTCAAAATGGGCAGACTTTTAGTTTTCGAGATATGGTCCGTTTTAGGAGCGTATCACCCACGGTGCAATGTGGGCGCTATTACAAGTGCCACAGATGAGAGATGAATATAGCATTAAATCTATTGAAAATCGTGTGATTCTTGGTAACTTACAAGGGAACGGTCAGAAGTGTCCTTACCCGATTTGGATACGCTTTGGATATGTTGTTGAGCATCAAAAAATATTAAACTCGTATTTTTTTTTGCGGCGTATCTCGACGTTTAGGGGTTGAAACAACCCCTAAAAAATAACGACCGATTTGGATGCGCTTTGAATATGTTGTCGAGCATCAAAAAACATTAGATACGGGTTTCTTTTTTGCGGCGTATCTCGACGATTAGGGGTTAAAACAACCCCTAAAAAATAACGACCGATTTGAATGCGCTTTGCCGGGTGGCAAACTTTACACTCGTCTGAAAAACGCTGCTTCCTCCCCTAGATGCACAATATACTACAGTAGATGCTTGCAACGTGACATTTTATGAGCAAAAAAGATTATATAGTCACTGGCAAGACTGGCAAAGAATTGAGTAAGATCTGAATAAAAAATGATATTCAATATTCAATATCAAAGAAAAAAGTAACAAGCGTAAGAAACCAATAAAACTTAACAACAAAAATGTACTTACATGTTCACAAAACGACAGCGTACATACAACACAGTTCTTTACACTTCAGACTTATAACCTGAAATGCTTGCTTTTCGGAATTATGACACAAGCAAATAATATTGAAATGCGTAAATTTGGTTGTTGATTTTGTTGTGCCGTAACCGGGATATATATTGTAGCGGTTAATGTGACGCACGTGTTCGTTCAGATTATGATTTGCGACTGCCCGGCCGATCTTACAATTCGGTGATATTTATAATGTCGGAGTCGACATTCCATTGCTAGTCCAGGACTCTCGAAATAACGTTAACCACTCGCTGTCAGCGCCTTGCGCTGGCCTTTGCATCAGCGCTTTCGGTCATCCCGGAGTTGAAATGGAAATTTTTAAGCGTACGGCACAACACTGAACAGAAATAACGCAACACCTACCTACAGCGCGACGCCTATACCATATATCATCTCGTCTTGCCAAAAATCTAATAATGGCATCATAATAAAAATACACATGGATGTATTTGGCATTTGACGCTCTTAAATTTGCGTTGGAAAAATTGTTATATTTGGCAAAAATAATGAGTGGAAGTGGGATTAAATTAAAAAATGTAACAAATTTGAAAAATCTGATTACGCCATTGTAAAGAGCACAAAAAGCCATAAACTTTTTGTACCACACTTTTTTTCATATGCGTTATATTTTCGAAGATATTCGCTAAAAACTATAAAATCCGTTATTTTCAAGGGGTTGTTTCAACCCCTAAACGTCGAGATACGCAGCTAAAAAAACCCGTGTCTAATGTTTTTTGATGCTCGACAACATATCCAAAGCGCATCCAAATTGGTCGTTATTTTTTAAGGGTTGTTTCAACCCCTAAACGTCAAGATACGCCGCAAAAAAAAATACGAGTCTAATATTTTTTGATGCTCAACAGCATATCCAAAGCGCATCCAAATCGGGTAGGGACACTTCCGACCGTTCCGTTAGTGACTTTTGTAAGAGAACGGCATAGCAATAGTTCACCTCGTCTGTCGCGGAAAGTTCGATTAATATTGATTAACCTACGTTTGCTTTTCAGTTGGTTTTACATTGTTTTTTTTTCGCTTTAATTTTAGGAAAAACGTCATACTCTAAAGCTGAGGAATATCTTTTAAGTATGAG
>NW_020223603.1:0-1160 GCF_003070985.1 Temnothorax curvispinosus | reverse complement strand
AGGTGTCCACGTTGACACATATAAGACCCCCACCATCCATAATTTCATAGAGAAGGTCTCCCCTGGCATCCGTAGTAGGACAGTTCCATGTGGCATTCTTAGCGTTAAAATCACCCAGAACAATAGTGTCAAGGCCATTCATACCAACAGCACTGAAGATGGGTGCGAAGTCGTGTCTAGCTATCGGTTCGCTGGGATGCCTATAAATAGCAACTATATTAATATTTCGAGAGAAATTGTTCGTCCTAACGCAAACAACGTCGTATCCAACAGGCAGGCTACCACGTATTGGCACCTCAGTAAAATCCACAGAAGTACGTAAAGATATAGAGACGCCACCACTCCCCAATCTGTTAGCGCCACTCACAGACCTGAAGTTGGGGAAGGAGACCCTACGCGGGCCTTTGCATCTAGTCTCCGTCAGCACAACAACATCATACTCCATGACATGCCTCGTCAGTTCCTCCTTGCAGCTCTGATACCCTCGACAGTTCCATAAAAAAAGGTTGAATTATACAGTGGGGGGGAGGGAATCTCTCCCCATTCCGCGTGTATACTGTCCTCCTTGTCCTTGATTGTTAAAATTTCTTGTTTTCTTTCTGATTCCTACACCAGTATCGCCGCTTGGAGAGGAAGGGATACGATTTTGCCACTCATTTGTCAAAGCCTCGATCAGGCCATCCCTTGCTGAGGGAAACCTCCTCATTAACAACATAATGCTCTCAATAATCTCCTCCACAGCACCATATTCCCGGCCTTCGCTATTCCTCTCCGGTTTGCGCCGGACTACCTGGGACCAGGCAGCCCCGCGGGTTGCGGCCAAGGCCAGACCCCTCCTATCCTTCGCTATTTCCTCTTCACGTGTATTAAACTGGCCATAATACTTGCCAATCCCACCAGAGGGAACTGACCGTTCCTTCGTACTTGATCTAGAGGGATCGCCTCGTATGCCGAAGCGAGTACCACGCTCCAATCTCTCGCGAGTATACAATGTATCAGGGGCTGCTGATTTTTGAAGAAGCAGGGCAGGCCAACTCACAGGGTCAATCCTGCTGTCCAAGGGCTTTGCTGGAATTGGAATTTCCCCCTCAGCGATCCGTCTCGCACTAAGAAAAGAAACACCGTTGTAGGCCATAATAATATTGATATTCTTATTTTTT
>NW_020223602.1:0-2720 GCF_003070985.1 Temnothorax curvispinosus | reverse complement strand
AAAAAGGCTGTCAAAGAAGAATAGTGCTTCTGCTGTTGCAGCGGCATTTTTTGATAAATGCATTGTTTCATTGTTTGTTTGTACGACACTTGTCATAAAAAAATAACATGTTAGTAACACATTATGCTTTATAATATAAAGGTATCTGTTTTACACAAACTAAATAATTATTCTTACCGTCTTTATTCAAAGTAAGTATCATGTCTATAAAGTCCGCTACAGTATGGCTCAGGACTTGTACTGCAAACTTCACTTTCATTTTGGGAATTAAATTCGGACGAATATGACTGTCTGTTAATTTTTTCATCTTCCGCCGATGTTGAAAACACTTTTGATCAATTGCATATGCTGTTGTTATATCGTCCCAAGAAGCGCATTGGCCTTCACGCTCAGAATATTCGGCATCTTTATTCAGAAGTAAATCTTTGGTTAAGAGACCTTTTTAAAAATGTACGTAATCGTACGGTAGACCGGGGCACGTTGTCACTTTGGCTTTATTTAAAAAACTAATAACCGGAGGGCAGCACCCGTCATTCCCAAAACGTGTTAGTGTATGCCCATCTTTGGTGTGTTTACAGTCTTGAGATTGCGCCAGCCGTGTTGACGTAAAATCAACTTGAAAGTTTTTTGCGACCGTAAGTAAAATTTTATTGTCTAATATTCAACGTACTGGACATGAAGCTTATGTTTTTTCAGAATAGACCTTTATATTATCTTAAAGTATGTACTTTTACCTACCGCGTGTAGTACCTAACCTTACGAATATCTCAAACGTGTCGGACATGAGGCTGTTGGAAGTAAAAAAAGCCCTCGGGGCACGTTGTCACGAATTTGATGGGAAGCTATTGCGAATCTTTGGATGACGATAACGAATAAAAATATTTTATGTTTAATCACCGACATGATTATAAAAGAAAAAATGTTTATCAATAAGTTGCGCATTCGAGTGGAATTCTTGCCTATTTAGATTAAGACAAAAACTTCGTGCTTTTTGTACTTTTTTGAAATAAAATAAATGTTTCTGTGAAGGATTTTACTTTTTTACATTGCAGCGCACTATAATATATTGATATTTACGTTGTATACAGTTTGGATTACATTTTGCATGCAATTACATTTGATGTGACAACGTGCCTCGGTCACGGGGCACGTTGTCACAAGCGACCTGTTGTTATTTATTGTTATGCAACAACTTTAGAGTAACAATCACACAAAATTCGATACTGTCCAATTGAAGCTGAGGGTTCACTCGAAATTTTGGCATATCAAAATACTCTTAAATATTGAATCTAAAAAATACAAAAAATATTGAAAAAAATGTGTGACAACGTGCCCCGGTCTACCCTATAAAGGCACAATACAATCATGCCCCACATAAAATGTATTTTCTACCGGCAGCGTTTCTGAAAAATAATAACCAGTGTTGTATGTACATATTATATAATAATTAGCGAACTTTGTAAATATAATGTGTGTACCCGCACACAATATATACACATACACATACACACAATATACTTACTATTATGTTTTAAATGTTGTGCACGTGTTTCTACAATTAATGTGTTTATTGCTGCAATATTCGGTCCTCCTTGGTCACAAACAGTTGCTACGGTCTTAAAACCACATTTTTGCAGATGTTGAAGCCATTCCTTTATACATCTCAAAAGTTGAATAGACGTTGTTGCGCTATTACAGAAGCCATACCCAATAGGCATTTTATTACCAGATGCTAGACACCTGATGTAGAATGCAATAGCGTGGTCTGCAAATCTTCGTGTTCGTCTCATCCCCCAATCTTCAAATCCGACGATTTTGTCGCTTTTAATTTCATATTTAACAGCGGGTTGAATAGCCATTTCATCCCAAGCAAGTACAATATATAAGTCTTTCGGATCCATCTTCTTTGCAATTAATGTGAGATATTTTCGAATAACGTTGTTACACCCAGTATCGATCAAAATGCGATTTAATTGTGTGTTTAGAGTATTGTAGGAAGGACACAATAAATATTTGGATATGTAATTATAAGAGGAACGATAAATGTCTAAGCAAAATATTTTATCCTCTATTGTATATCGTCTTGTCTATGTAAAAATAATACAACAAAATGTAAAATGTAAAAACAATATAAGAAGAAATATATACACTATATATAAAAATATATATTGAAAATATATACACATTAATATATATATAATGTGTTTATTGCTGCAATATATTAATATAAATATAATATATATATATTATGTATATATATATAATATTATGTTGCAACATAATTAATACCCCGTTGAAAAGATCCAGATGAAAATCCAGATGATAATCTACATGGATAACTAGATAAATATATATGTGGATTTCTATGGATTTCGGATGGTTTTGTATGGATTTCCTATGGTTATCCAGATGGAAAACCGTACTGAAAAGGTACATATAAGATTCATATGGTTATATATATGGCTCACCATATAGATTTCCACCTGTATCCCAGATCGGATTTGTATGGTTTTCCACATGGTTATCTACATGTATAACCAGCTGCATTTTTTGGATGGCATTTCGTATGGTTTTTCATATGGGTTTTCACATGGTTTCCATATAATTTCTCATATAATTTTCTACATGGTTTTCTATATCGGTTTTTGACAAAACAATTCACTATTATCAACGTTTTTTTTAAATAAAATCCAGGTTATTAGATAAATATTGTCAAAATC
>NW_020223601.1:0-2550 GCF_003070985.1 Temnothorax curvispinosus | reverse complement strand
AAAATATTAACCTCGCGAGCGATAAATTTAAGAACAAACCGCACAACACGTACTAACCACAATGCCGCCCTCCACGATCGAAGAATTGCAGGAGCAGGTAGCGCAAATGCGGGCCGCGCTTCAAAACGTGCAAGGGCAAGCCGGTGTAGGCCCTCCGCGCGTCGATGCGTATCGGATTCCAAAAATTCCACCGTTCTTAATCAAAGACCCGGTTATATGGTTTATTCAAGTCGAAGCCACGTTCGAAACCACGCGTATAACCGATCAAAAAACTAAGGCACATTACGTTATTATGTCACTGGATGCGGAAGCTATCGCTTGTTGTAGAGATCTCATCGCAGAGCCTGATGAACATGAACCATATGACAAATTAAAGGCGCGCATAATAGAAAACTTCTCAGCTTCAGCCGAAAGTCAACTTCGTCAGCTAATTAAGGGGCAGGTCTTGACCTCTGGCAAACCGTCGCAAATTCTCGGCAGACTACGTAATCTGAATCCGGACAAACGTTGTGACGACGCGGTTTTGAAAACAATTTTTTTTTGAGTATTTCACGCCTTACACGCGCGGAATTTTAGTAACTTCCGAGTGTACAGATTTAGACAAGCTAGCCAAAATGGCCGACAAGATAGCTGAAACATCCAGCGAATCTACCTACTGCGCGGCTGCGTCCACTAATGAGTCGACATTGTCCGTTATAAAATCACAATTATCCGATTTAGAAAGCAAGGTCGACCGCCTTGCTACCGAACTCGCAGCTCTCTCGACATTAGTCAAGCAATCGAGCAGGTCACGTACCGACAGCGGTTCGAGCAAAAATTGCGCGCGTTCTAAAAGCAGATCCAGACTCTGTTGGCCTCACAGGACTTTCGGAGATAAGGCGCGCGCATGCAAGGGCACTGATAAATCCCCGTGTTCGTGACCGAAGTGCAAGGCCATTACAAATGACAAAGGAAATGAGAAGGGGGAATAGTCGGGTCTGCCAAAATGGAGGCGAATGAAGCAGACCCCAATTTATCGGTACGCCTCCACATTCGCGATCGCCTCACAGGGGAACAATTTCTTATTGATACGGGCGCAGAAATCTCATTGCTTCCTGTCGGTAACGCCGTCAAGCAAACTCCCAGTAATTTTAAATTATACGCAGCTAACGACACTCTAATCAATACGTATGGGCAGTCATTTCGAACCTTGCACCTCGGTATACGTCCACTCACGTGGAAATTTTGTGTAGCATCAGTACCGTATCCAATCATTGGCGCCGATCTGATCAAACATTACGGTCTCTTGCCTGATCTTAAGCATCGCAGGCTTATCGACCCAATAAATAACGCGTTTACTCGTGGCGTGGTTAAGACGGTTTCAAGCTCACCTATCAGCATGATCAACATAAAATAACATAAAATTTGCGCGAATTTTAGCTGAATTTCCGGAGGTTATCGGGCCTAAGCAATTGGTTCAAACGGACAAAGAAGAAATTATGCATCATATAATCACAACGGGCCCACCCGTTGCTGAGCGTCCGCGTAGACTAAGCCCAGAGAAATTAAGAATCGCGAAAGCAGAATTCAAGCGGTTGATCGAACTCGGTATTTGTGCGCCGTCCAGTAGCCCCTGGGCTAGTCCCATCCATATGGTTAAAAAGAAAGACGGTTCGTGGAGAATTTGCGGAGATTATCGTCGTGTCAACGCGATTACCGATCCGGACAGGTTTTCCGTTCCGCATTTGCACGACTGCTCCTCCAACCTTCGCGGAAAAACTATATTTTCCAAGCTCGATCTCCACCAAGCATATAACCAAATTCCGGTCGCGCCAGCAGACGTTCCCAAGACGGCAGTCATCACGCCGTTCGGACTCTTTGAGTATAAATTTATGACATATGGCCTTAGAAACGCCAGTCAAACATTCCAGCGTAAAATTTACTGTGCGCTTGGCGACCTGGAATTTGTGTTCGCTTTTATCGATGATATTCTCATAGCATCCTCATCGCCGGAGGAGCATGAGAAGCATCTGCGAATTGTATTACAGCGGTTGCAAGAACATCAGTTACGACTTAACGTCGATAAGTGTCAGTTTGGAGAATCTAAAATGGAATTTCTCGGTTACATTATTAGTAGCGAAGGTTGTGCACCATCCCCCGAGAAAGTTCAAGCCATTCTTAACGCTCCCAAACCCCGCACTATTCTTGAATTGCGCCGTTTTCTCGGTAGTATCAACTTCTACCGTCGACTCTTGCGCGACGCGGCCAGCATTCAAGCGCCACTTAATGAGTATCTCCGAGACTCGCGCAAGAACGATAAACGATTGATCGCATGGACTCCTGTCGCGGAGGAAGCTTTTGCTAAATGCAAAGAGAACTTAGCCAACGCAGCTATGCTGGCACACCCGGCGGAAACGGCAGAAACTCGTCTTGTTTGCGACGCGTCTGACTACGCCATGGGAGCGGTTCTCGAACAGCGCCTCGACAACATATGGAAACCTCTTGGGTTTTTCTCGCGCAAATTTTGTCCAGCGCAACTAAAATATAGCGCCTACGATCGCGAATTAACAG
>NW_020223600.1:0-2973 GCF_003070985.1 Temnothorax curvispinosus | reverse complement strand
GACAAATGAAATAATTTATTTGAGATTATTGATTATACTTATATTAATAACTAGATTTTTCGCCCGCGCTTCGCGCGGGCTCAAAATCTATTCCCCTTTCCCCAAACTCACTTATTAATTAGGAGCACCTCTGATATTCTTTCTCCTCAAACTCTAACCTACATCTCTTCAAATTTTTTTTTTTTTAAATAAAAAATAATAGATAATATAATAGATGCAGATTAGCATATTGTCAAATATTTCAAAAATGTAATCCCTTATATTAAAATCTTTAAATTTTATTTTTGCTCGTGCCTCGCGCGTTTTTACCCTCCGTTGATCCACCATTATTAATTCCCTTTTATTTTCTTCTATTTTATTTTCTTTTTTCGAAATCATCAAAAACTTAAAAAAATTTGGCACTGGTTTCAAGAAAATCAATTCTTAATAAAAAATTATCCATTAATAAAAAAATAAACTTATCCTCCAAAAATTAAAAAAATTTTAACTCCTATTTCATATATAATTCTTTAAGATTTGGTTAATTAATTCCCGAAAAATTGAAAAAATTTTGTAACCGGTTCCCAAAAAAATCGGTAACAAAAAATTATACACTTTATAGCAAACCCCAGGAAATTCTACCTTTATTTCATATACAATTCTTTGAAATTCGATCAATTAACTCCCGAGAAATTTGAAAAATTTTGTAACCGGTTTTCACAAAAATCGGTAACGAAAAATTATCTATAAAAATTATCCATAAAAAAAATTTAGCTTGATATCTCAAAATTTACGGAAATTGGAGCAGAAATCGGAAACCTTTTTATTATTAGCAATTTTTCTATAAACTCATCGTAGCCATCCTAAACAAATTAGAAAATTTTGAAACCGGTTTTCAAAAAATTGACTATGAAAAATTATACACATCTTCGCCATCCCCGAAAAATTAGAAAAATTTGGGCATTGTTTTTAAAAAAGTAACAAAAAATTATCTTTAAAAAAATTTAGCTAATATCTCAAAATTTGAGGAAATTAGAACAATCACGTATACCTACATTTTTTTAAACAAAAATCGAAAACCTTTTTAGAAAAATTGGAAAAACTTCGTAACCGGTTTCAAGAAAATCAATTCATTAATGAAAAATTATCCATTAATAAAAAATAACTTATCCTCCAACAATTAAAAAAATTTTGACACGATTGCTATTTCATATATAATTCTTTAAGATTTGGTCAATTAATTCCCGAAAAATTTCAAAAATTTGTAACCGGTTTCCAAAAAAATCGGTAACGAAAAATTATACATTTTATAGCAATCCCGGGGAAATTCTACCTTTATTTCATATGTAATTCTTTAAAATTCAATTATTTTCCGAGAAATTGGAAAAATTTTGTAACCGGTTTCCAAAAAGATCGGTAACAAAAAATAATACACTTTATATCACTCCCCAGAAAATTCTACCTCTATTTCATATACAATTGTTTGAGATTCGGTCAATTAATTTCCGAAAAATTGGAAAATTTTCTGATACCAATTTCCCCAAAAATCGGTAACGAAAAATTATACACTTTATGGCAATCCCCGGGAAATTCTACCTCTACTTCATATAATTTTTTAAGATTTGGTTAATTAATTTCCGAAAAATTGAAATAATTTTGTAACCGGCTTTCAAAAAGATCGGTAACGAAAAATTACACACTTTACGGCACTCCCCGGGAAATTCTACCCCTGTTTCATATATAATTCTTTTAAATTTAGTCAATTATTTCCCGAAAAATTAGAAGAATTAGAAAAATCGGTTTTCAGAAAATCGGTAGCAAAAAAATGGCCACGACATTTTCATCCCCGGGAAATTCTACCCCTGTTTCATATACTTTTGGTAAAAATTCGGTCCACTAACGAATGAGTAGTTCGCGTACATACAGACAGACAGACAGACGGACGGTACTTATATATATAGATTGATAAATGGCTGCGGTCCACTTGACGCTACAAATGCTTCGAAGCATTCCTCTTCTTTCTTCTTTCAATGAAGAAAGAAGGAGAAGAAAAACGCTCCAAAGAATTTGTAGCGTCAAGTGGACTGCCAGCCAATAAATAGTGTGTGAAAATAAAAAAATAGCTTTGCTGGCGCAGCGTTGCGTTATTTGTGAAGATAGTGGTGGTGGTCCAGTTGTCTTTTTTTCTGAAGAAACATTGTTGAAGTGTCAAATTTGTGGATTTGCTTTGTGCATTTTCAATAATTTTTTTAGACATGTTGCCACCAAAATTTTTATTTGGCTTTTTTTGGGTGGTATGTGTTAGCACTATACTTGTTAGTAAAAAAAACTCAGCTCTTATAGTATAGTATGACTTGAAAATAATTATTTTTAATTATTTATAATTAAGCCTGGCGGACTAATTCCCCCGAGTAATCAAACTGGCAATTTATTTGCATGTTCCTGAGTTATTAATTATCAATATACGGTAAAAATTAAGACTTATACTATGACTTGAAAATCCGTTTTTTTTTTTCATGTACCCGGGCCAAGATTTTATTTTTGGGCCCCTTAATTTTTTTGAGGAAAAGTAATGTAGTAGGAAAAGAGACAGACGTAGAGTCTTCTTGTTCGGACGAGAACGCGGTAACAGGAGAATGATTGTTTGGCGTGATCGCCTAGCGACGGGGTACGTTTGACGATCGTCGGACGAAGGACTCTCGCGTCTCTTCCGTTTTTGTCAGAATCACGGTCTTACATACAGGTCTGGAAACTCAGACCGATTTCGGTGGTGGGGGATGGTCGTTTTAGCAAGAAAGAATTTATTTCACGGCGTTGTCACTATGCATCGCTGTCATCGCGAAGTGTAGATGGTAACCCATGGTAACGTGACAACAATTTTTTAATTGCGCTTAATTCAAGTACATTTTTGAAAATGACATATAATGCACATCCTCAGTCGCTGAAATTGTAAACATGAAAAGTCGCGGTGGTTTGAAGCATGCAAACCACCAT
>NW_020223599.1:0-11839 GCF_003070985.1 Temnothorax curvispinosus | reverse complement strand
AATTTCGTGCATTTTCCGTATATTTTAAAAGGGGCAATCCTCTGTATAATCCTGGTATCAGCCATGCTCAACGTCGGAAATTGTCATGTCCGATATTAAATGGAAGTAGAGATCGGTGTTGCGCCAAGAACCTTTGAAATATACAGAAAATGCACGAAATTAGCACCTCCGTCTTCCTGGCAAAGCTCAAGGGCGCATTGGCGGAAAAGATCGCTCCAACGACAGCTCCTGTAGCGGCGCAGCCCTCACAGTCTCAGCAGAGATTGCCGGACATCAGCATCCCGTCCTTCAAGGGCGTGTACGAGGCATGGCCTACGTATCGCGATCTCTTCAAGGCGGTTATTTATGACAGTCAACGGCTCACAGACGTGGAGAAACTCTACTATCTGCGGCTCTCACTAGAAGGCCCACCTGCTCAGCTCATTTCCGGTTTGCCTCTCACCGGCGACTCGCTCAAACCATCCTGGGAAATGCTCGTCGACTGCTACGAGAACTAGCGGCTGCTTATTCAGTCTTATCTGGACCAGCTCTTCGCCAGCTCAACACCGGTGCAAAAGAACGCCAAGGCACTGGACCAGCTGCTCAACACGTTCAAGGAGGGCATCAAGGGCCTACAATCCTTGGGCGTCTCGCAGGATCTCGGCGACTGCGTCCTGGTATACCAGTTGTCTAGGCAGTTGGATCGCCAAACCAAGGAGCAGTGGGAGACATCGTTGGGCGCCGCGTGCGAGTATCCGCGATTCGAGAAACTCGAGCAATTTCTCACCTCGCGAGCACGAGCACTCGAGAGATCGAATCAACGGCCAGCTCAAGAAGCTCGGCAGGGGCTGCTTCCACAACACGGCGCTCCTCGACGGCTCATCATGCGGCAGCTCAACAGGCACGCACCAATACATCAGACGGCTCAACGGAGTACCCGTGTGACTGCTGTAACGGCACGCATCATTCAACGCTGCACCACAGGAATGGCCGCATCTCACCAAGTTACCCTTGGCGGATCCAGATTTTCTGACACCACGGTCAGTGGATATTATCATTGGAGCTGACTCATATCGGCAGATCATCAAGCCCAACATCATCAAACGGGATACATTGATGCCAATTGCGCAGTTCTCAATCTTTGGATGGCTCGTTCTCGGGCCTGTCGACACATCATCATCGGCATCTGCTGCAGTGCATCATGCATCGATTCAGGAGAGGGAAGATGCTCTCGACGAGTTACTATCGAGATTTTGGACACAGGAAGAAGTGCCTGCGAGCAACAATTTTGAGCTTACTCCTGACGAGCAAAGATGTGAAGAACATTTCAAGAGTACTGTCTCACGGGATTCAACAGGTCATCAATTTATGACAGAATATCGAGATCTCAACCACATGAAGAAAGCCTCACCCGTTTCCAGTCAGCAAACGCAATATTATTTGCCACATCACGGAGTGCTCAAACCAGACAGTGCAACCACGAAATTACGTGTGGTATTCAATGGCTCGAGCGCATCCACATCTGGCCGCTCACTTAATGATATAATGCACACGGGAGCCAAGTTGCATTTAGACATCACCGATGTCTTGCTCTGGATTCGACAATTTCGACACCTAGTTGCCACGGACATCACCAAGATGTATAGACAGATCAACGTGCATGAAGATGACTGGAATTTACAACGGATTCTCTGGCTCGACGAACTGCTCAATGAAGTGGCATATTATCTAACCACGGTCACGTATGGCACCAAGACTGCCCCGTTCTTGGCAGTACGAACGCTGCTGCAACTGGTGAAGGACGAAGGCCATAATTTTCCTCTTGCAGTGCCGTCCATCCTTCAAGGTCGATACGTCGACGACAGCTTTGGAGGCGCTGACACTGTCCAACAGTTAATCAAAATTGCATTGCAGCTGAAGAACTTGTGCATGGCGGGCGGCTTCCCCTTGGCCAAGTGGCACGCGACTCATCCAGACGTGCTCACTGCGGTTCAAGCAGAGAAAGACCAGGGTTCACAAATTACATTTGACGATTGCGCAACCAAGATACTCGGATTACGATGGCTTCCTCAAGAAGATTCATTCGCATTCGCAACAAGGATCTCGTCGCATACCGATCATCTCACCAAACGCCTCGTTTTGTCTGAAGTGGCTCAGATATTCGATCCACTAGGCTTTGCATCACCAGTCGTGATCAAGGCGAAGATGCTCTTGCAGGAGCTTTGGCTTCATAAGCTCCAATGGGATGAACCACTGCCATCCCAGCTCTCATCACGGTGGCTCATCATCAGAAAGGAACTCACCAGCTTGCGCAAGATCTCAATACCTCGGTGGTATAACACACGGAGTACATCGACAGTGGAATTTCACGGCTTTTCTGATGCTTCTCAACTGGCAATGGCTGCAGTCGTATTTATCACCGTCCACGGCTCAAATGGCGCCACGATTTCATTGGTGTGCTCCAAAACAAAGGTAGCACCGCTCAAGCGGCTCACCATCCCGAGACTTGAACTCACCGCAGCTCTGCTGCTCTCAAGACTCATGCAATACGTTCAAGTCACCTTAAAGTTGAACGTCACAGCAACTCACCTGTGGACGGACTCTGTTGTGACACTCACGTGGATCAAATCTCATGCATCGCGCTGGAAGGATTTCGTGAGAAATCGGGTTTCTCAAATTCAAGAGCTCACTGCGAACGCACATTGGAAATACGTACCAGGTACGTCCAACCCAGCCGACTGCGCATCACGAAGATTAAATACTGCTCAACTCCAAAGTCACTCATTATGGTGGACGGGAGCACCGTGGATACTCACCCCTGAAGCTTGGCCATCTCAACCCGCGCTTTCGGACGAGTTGAGCGCGCATGAGGCTTGTCCTGGCATTGCGCTACATGCGGCCGCATCTCAACCGGAGTATCACTGGGACCTGATCTATAGGTACTCATCTCTCAACAAGTTATTGAAAATAACAGCTCTTTGTTTCAGATTCATATCGCTTCTGGGAAAGCGCCGACGCAAGCCACTGGACTTACACTCAGCTTTGGAGGAGGCCAGATTCTTCTAGATTAAGGCTACTCAAGCGGCATACTTCACGCACGAGATCAAGATGCTCACGGCCAACTCGAGACTACCAACTGCTCACGCATTCAGTCGATTGACTGCGTATATAGACGCTCAAGGGATCATCCGAGTTGGCGGCCGCTTCAACCAATCAGCACTAGCTCAAGACAGCAAACATCAGGCGATTTTGCCTCGCCACTCCCGGCTCTCAACTTTGATCATTTCACACGCTCATCTGCGTACCCTGCATGGAGGAACTCAGCTGACATTGGCTCATGTCAGGCAAAGTTACTGGATCATCGGCGGACGGGCTCCGGTGAAGTCTCATATTTTGCGGTGTGTCGTGTGTGCTCGGCAAAGGGGAATCCATGCTCATCAACTGATGGGCCAACTACCTCTCTCTCGGGTTACGCCGTCACGTCCGTTTACTCATACAGGAGTTGACTATGCCGGGCCGCTCACCATCAAAACATGGAAAGGTCGAGGTGCGAAAACATACAAAGGATGGATCTGTGTGTTCGTCTGTTCTCCACCTCCGCAATTCACCTCGAAGTAGTCAGTGACTACTCATCAGAAGGATTCATCGCAGCCTTCCGAAGATTCTCAGCGAGAAGGGGAATTGCTCAGACCATATACTCGGAATGCGGGACAACATTCATTGGAGCAGACGCCGCGCTCAAGAAAATGTTCATCCAGAGTTCACAAGAACATCAACGAATCGCTCAAATTCTACAACAGGATTGCACCAGATGGGAGTTCAACCCATCAGGCGCTTCACACATGGGGGGCAAGTGGGAGGCGGTGGTGAAATCCGTCAAGTTTCATCTGAGACGGACTATCGGGGAGACTGTACTCACGACGGAAGAACTCACAACGTTGCTTACGCAAATCGAGGCCATTCTCAACTCAAGGCCCTTAGAACCGCTGAGTGACGACCCGGAAGACGTCTCAGCGCTCACACCAGGTCATTTTCTCATTGGAGGTCCACTCACTACCATATCCGAGCCATCTCTGACCTAGCAACCTCACTACTATCTCGATGGCAGCTCATCCAGCAGCGTGTTCAACATTTTTGGGCACAATGGTCGGCTCATTATCTGCAGCGCCAGCAGGCGATATCCAAGTGGCATCATCCTAACAACAACATCAAGGTGGGGTCCATCGTGCTGCTCACCGACGAACGCTCTCCACCGTGCAAATGGCCACTCGCCAGAGTAACAGCTTTGCACCCCGGCAAGGATGGACTCACCAGGGTGGTTACCCTCAAGACGGCCACCACGACACTCACTCGGCCAAGTGCCAAGCTTGCCATATTACCCATCAACCAGGTGAAGGATCAAGAGTAAGAAATCATCAACAAGATTGCTGATGGCGGGCGGAATGTTCGCGATTCAGTTAACGTTGCGCCGTCCGATCAGATGGCAGCATCGATCGGGTAACGACGCTCGATCACCGCGGCAGCTTGCGCCCGCACGGGCGCGCTCATCGCCAACGTCTTCCTCGCACTTGTGCAAATGGCCGCGCGGTGACAAGTCGCATAACGTGTGCTCAGTACGTTTCGATAAGTGACTTCGGTTAATCGTGCACATCGCAGTGCCCATGCTGCTTAGACTTCTCATTTAAACTGTGAAATAGACCGCTCATCAACTTTGGTGCCTCAACACGACGACTCAAGCTCACACGTGCGCGAGTGCCGACCGCCACGTGTCTCACCGGCTCACGGGCGACTCACCACACGAGGAGGGCAATTGATATAATTGTCGCCCGACTTCAACGATCATACACAGACGTCTCATTTATACACCGCTCATCGATTCTCAAATCAGACTGTAACAATTTCAATACATTAAAGACGGCTCAGACCGTGGTCTGAGTTACACAAAATAAAGTGCATATTTAGTTAACACCTTTCACGCGCGTCCTTCTCATCCCGCTTCCATCGCCGGGATTAATCAGCGATTTCGCGAACATAGAGCTTCGTAGCAGTATTCCGTCCAATATGTTATTAAATAGATCGATAGTTCAAGAAATAATACAAAATTTAATAAAAATTTTTTCTTCGGGTTCGCGTAGTATTATAATAACGTGTCGTGACCACGCCGTAAAAGATACAGCGACTTACGCTATTAAATCAAAAATAAAAACAATGATAGAAATGTTCGTAACGTCTTTCACGCAGTTTGGAACAGACTACAAACGATTCAAATATTTTTCAACCCATGAAAACTTTATTCAACCAGTTGAACATATTTGCGGACGTAGTACCGCGGAATGTAGAAAAAATAATAAAGTTTCTGTAATATTAAAAAATCGCACGGCTGTTCATATTCCTATAAAGAATATATTACAAAGTTTCTTAGAATGTCCCGATGTATTTGATTCAATAATGCAATATTAGAATAACATTTTACCTAATGATCCGTTAACAAATATCCTTCAAGGTGAAATATGGAAAGAACGTGTTTCTAAATACTTCAATAAAATAGTACGCCCTTTAATCGTGTATTTTGATAATTTTGAGACGTGTACGTCACTTGGAAGTCACGCAGGTATATATAACGTAGGTGCAATATATTTTACACGTGCTTCTGTGCCACCAAAATATGCCAGTCGAATAGAAAATATTTTTCTTGCAATGTTGTTTTACAGTCAAGATCATACAGACGTTGGAAATAGATCAGTTTTTAACACGTTACGTACAGAACTAAAAGATTTAGAAACTAACGGATTATCTATTGAATTAAATGGCACAACATTACAAGTTTTTTTTGTAGTACGACTTATTCGTGGAGATAATCTAGGACGTCCGTCCATTTTTGGTTACCCTGAAAGTTTTTCAGCAACGTACTGTTGCCGCGTCTGTACTGAAAACAAAGAAAGTATTAAGAAACAACGTCATTTACAAGTAGGCTCTATCAGACAACAACTAGATTATATAGATCATATGCAAAATAATAAGTTTGGAATAAAAGAGGACGGTATATGGACGGAACCTTGATCATTTTCATGTTTATGTAAATATAAGTTGCGATCGTATGCACGATTTATTTGAAAGTGTTTCGCGCTGTGACATGGCTTTACGTATACATTATTTTATACAACAAAAATATTTTTTATTAACAACGTTAAACTCTCGACGTAAATATTTTTCTTATACGAACTATGAACAAAATAAACCACCTTTAGTAAGTAAAGAACATTTAGCAAATGGCTGTATTATCTTTTCGGCATCAGAACGGCTCGGTCTAGTGAGAAACTTCAATCTAATACGTGGTGATCTACGTCCAAAAGAGGATAAAGTTTGGTACGTTTCGTTAGTTGTTAAAAAAATAAATGATATAGTTACGTTGACACAGCGATCGAGTACGGACGTACAATATTTAAAATATTTACGAAGTGAACACCATGACATGTATCTTTTCTTATTTACGCCATTTCTTAAACCTAAACATCACTTTTTATTACCGTATCCAAACATAATAAAACAACGTGGACTACTCATGCCGTTCGCTTGCATGCGTTTTGAAGCAAAACATCAAGAGCTCAAAAAGACGGCAACTAATGTACGAAGTAGAGGAACGTTGCCCGTAACATTAGCTAAAAAAAATCACGTAAACTTTCTTCATAGATGTATGTCAAAAGTAGGTTTATCCGACAAACGAGAGCGTGGAAAAATACTAAATATTACGGCAAGGTGCTCACGACCCGGTTTGTCTTGTACGTTAGATAACTATTATGAAATATCTTGGTTTAAAAAAAACGGTATAAGATTCACAAAATACACGATAATATTTTTCGATAATAAAGAAAATGTTCCTGTATTTCTTAAAATTATTAACATTTTTTGTACGCAAGAAAATAACGTTCACGGCATATTTTTATGTCAGGAACGGAGAACTGTTCAGTATATTTCGCACTGTAAAGCTTATGTTGTAGATGCCTTATATAAACATACTTTCTTTTCTTTATCTGAACGAGAGACTTGTCTTCCATTAAATGTTTATATATTACAAGATGGTAAAATATATATAAATATAACAGAAAAATAATTTTTTTATTTTAAATACGTTTATTCCACTAAATAACACGGTCAGTCGTGTTTGTCCGTATATTTTCCACTTAACATAAAATATTGTTTGAAACGAACGAAGCGCTTCTTACATACGAACTTTTTAAATCAACGCGTATTTAACACAAAGTAGTAGAAAAAGCGATAATAAAAAAAGGGAACAGTTTGTCTCCTATCTCGTAGTAGTTTCGTCTTCATTACGATAAAAGCGTTATGCGTAGTATTTAAGTATGTATACGTGCTTCAGAATGTTTTAAAGATCTTTTCTGCGCACTAGCGGAGAACGTTTAGATTTAAGGATAAAAGATAATTAAAATTAATTTCAAGATGTCCGTCTTGATACTTGTTAAATTTTTTTGTAAGCGAGGAACAATATTTTACTTTCATTAAAAAGTATATAGATACTTTCTTCTATATACTTTTTCCAAATACTTACGTTCGTTCTGCGTTACGTTTTCTATCTAAAATAAAAAGCAATGTTTTATTTGATGTCGTACCACCAAAAACGTGTCATGTAGGTATACGACGTATTTGTTTCATTATAATACCATAATACCATTTATTTGTTCTACGCGCTTATATATTTCGGCTTATGTAACATGCACAGTATGTTTTTGCAACGTTATAATAAAGTTTTTAACGTTATCTCTGTATGTTTGTAAATATGATATGATCCTTATACAGAAATATATAATATCGTCAAATTAAAAAACTTTATATAAAATTAATATTTCGTATTTAAGATTAAGAACAAAGCAAAATTATACGTTGAGATGTTAATTTTTTAGTAGAATAATAAATTCGTAAGGTAAGCTTACGGTACATTCTCATATTCTTAAATTAAAAAGTACATTCTGTAAAATGAAACATTTGTATCGACGTCAGACTTCGTTACGCGTACAAAACAGAAAAATTAAAATTTGAGATACGCTTTTATTTCAGTTGAACGGTACATTTCTGTATGTCGTATTTAGCCCGTTTTCTTGATAGACACGTCGTGCTTTTTATATATTGAGTATCAAGAGAAATGGTTAAATAATATATGCAAAAACGTACGTTTCAACTAAAATAAAAAAGCGTAGTACGTCAAATTTTAACGTTTCTTTGTTTTGTACGCGTAACGAGGTCTGACGTTGATACAGAGCTTTTTAATTTAAGAAAATAAGACGGCGTTAAGCATATCTTATTCTTATATTGTTGACATAAGTACGATACCCTTATGAAAATGTGCCCTTCATTGCCATTAAAAAATGCCATTGAATTCCCATTGTTCCAGACGCAATGGAAATGAAGGCATTTTTGCCAAAGATAAAAAGTTTCACACAAAATCCCATTGGTATTGCTATTGGTATTGCCATTGGTTTTGCCGTTGGTATTGCCATTGGTATTGCCATTAGTATTGCCATTGGTATTAACACTGGCAATACCAATGGGATTTTGTGTGGAAATTTTTATCTTTGGCAAAAATGCCTTCATTTCCATTGCGTCTGGAACAATAAGAATTCAATGGCATTTTAATAAATGGTACTATTTTGTCTTTAATATAAATGCCTTCATTTCCATTACAATTCACACTGAACATTGGCTGAAGTAGAAAAATTCCATACAAATTTTATCCTTCATGAGTCATTGGCAGTTTCCATTACGCCTGTATGGAAAAGGTTGTTATTCGAATCTTGCCATTGCGTTTCCATTCATCTTATTGCCACTCAATATTTTCCATTAACTTTTCCATATAATTCGTATTGCAAGTTCCATACACAAGTTTTAACCTTCATAAGCCATTAGTAGTTTCCATTACGCCTGTATGGAAAAAGTTGTCATTCGAATCTTGCCATTGCGTTTCCATTCATCTTATTGCCACTCAATATTTTCTATTAACTTTTCCATATAATTTGCATTGCAACTGTAGGGCAACCATACATTCCCACTGACCGCCATTGAGCACTCAAGGGCACATTTTCATAAGGGTAGTGCGTTGCGTTAAGATTTAATAGTGTTAAATGTAATATTAAATTATATCAAAATAACACTTTAATCTTCTTACGACAACTTTTTTTCGTGTTGAAGGAAGATGTTTTTCTTCGTAAGCTACGTATATTGTATTCTTCATGTGACACGTATATTATTGAACGAAGATTGTGATTGTATTGAACGTTAATATTATCAAATTCTTAGAAGAAGACTACATATTCTTGCGTATATACGAAACACGGATTGCGTTGATTTAAGTATGTAAGTTTTGGTTTAACACTTTTTTTTTTCTGTGCGTTGAACTGTAGCTTCAAAATGACCGTATCTAGTGAAGTACGTAGACGTTTTTCACGCACTTCGACGTTCGCCATTTTATGAATGTTTTTTGGTTAACGTTTTCAAGAAAAAAAATTTTTTTTTCATTTTGCAGTTCGTTTTATAAAAATCAATATTTTAAAAATATCTTACATATTTTACTAGATACGGTCATTTTGAAGCTATAGTTCAACGTTTAACGGACGCGGCGTAAACGTGTGAAGCTAAACGTACGGTAAGGTCGAAAACGGTAGTTTTTTGGGTAAATCTGAAGAATAGTGGCCTCCTCACCGATTTCGTTCAACTTGGGCTTAATCGACGCGTTTTTGCACGAAACGACCGAATCTGGCAGAAAAAAGTGTCGCTCTGCCCCGCGAAGCGAGATATTAATGGTTAAAGTTGATAGGAATCAGGTTATGATTCCTGTCATACCGACGAGATGCAGCGACTACGACCATGCCCTGCGGCCACACGCGCATGCTCAGTGGTCGCACGCGCATGTAAAACTGCGCCAATTTTAAATGAATCAATCGTGCAGAATAACCAAGCATCTTGATTCAAACAGTTAGGTCTCACGCTGGGAGTTTTGTTAGTTTAATTATGCGTGGGAAGCACACACACACACACACACAACGGGGGGTGCAAGGGGGGGCCTTTGGCCCCTTCCTCCCCCGCACCCACCCTGCCGGTAGGCTGCGTGAACCTCGCTTTACAACATAAAGTACATGCTAAGTTGTAAAACGAAATTATAAAGTACATGCATGGGGGAGGGTGCAGGGAAGAAAAGCGTTTCTGTTCACGTGCGCTCACGCATGTAAGCCCCCTTGCACCCCTCCATGCATGTGCTTTATAATTTCGTTTTACAACTTAGCATGTACTTTATGTTGTAAAACGAGGTCCACGCAGTCTACCGGCGGGGTGGGTGCGAGGAAAGGGGGGGGGCCGAAGGCCCCCCCTCGCATTCCCCCGTTGTGTGTGTGTGTGTGCTTTCCACGCATAATTAAACTAATGAAACTCCCAGCGTGAGACCTTGCAACCGTTCGCATAGCTGAGCAGCCGAGCAACCCCGAGGGGCAGCAGCGACCAGGGGAGCAGCGGACATCGACATTTCTCAAATAGAATTACTGGATAAGCGAGTCCGAAGAGCCCATATGGCTAGCGTTAACCTAAAACCCGAGATATAGGTGACCGGGGTACGATTGACCCCGGCAGGCGAGCAGCAGATGATCGACCGAGCGAGCCAACAAGCGGGCCTTGGAAGGAGAGTCAAGCAGAGCAGATCGAGACGAGCGCGGTCGAGATAGCGCAAAGGGCACGCGAGATAGCGGGGTCACGAGATTGACCCCCGCGAACGAGGGTATATCGGTAATAGCCGGGGGCCGAACCCCGAAATACGTCTCAGGGGTGACCCAGAGGTCAACCACCCTATACGCGAAGCGCGGATAACAACCAACGCGGAAATAGCGGGGTCACGCGAATGACCCCCGCGCAGAGGGGCACGGCGGTCATAGCCGGGGGCCGAGCAGCGTAAATCGTCTAAGGGGTGACCCGAAGGTCAACCAAATGAACTCCGACGCGATAGCGCCAGCGGGCGCAAAGATCGCGGCGACACGGGGGTGACCCCCGCGTCAAGGGGCACGGAGGTCGCAGCCGATAACAGAACCGCGGAGATCGTATCAGGGGTGTCCCGGATGACGACCTACCGGACCGCAAAGCGATAGCGCCAGCGAGCGCAAAGATCGCGGCGTCATGGGGATGACCCCCGCACCAGGGGGCACGGAGGCCCTAGCCGACGGCTCATACGCGGAGGTCGTTTCAGGGGTGACACGAACAAAGACCCACCGAACCGCGACGCGATACCACCGACGGGCGCGGAGATCGCGGGGCCATGAGGATGACCCCCGCGCCGAAGGGCACGGAGGTCACAGCGGGCGGCCAACCTGCCAAACACGCCTCAAGGGCGACCCGAAGAACAACCGACCGTCTCGCGACGCGATATTGATAGCGGATGCGAGGGTAGCGGGGACAAATAATGACCCCCGGATGTCGGGAACCGAGGTAGCCCGGGGGAAAATGGCGGGTGGAGAGTCTCCAGAGGAGGCGCCGAAGTAAATCCGGAGGGTCGGCGAGACCACTCGATCGTGAAATACTCGAACCCGGGAACCGGGGGAGCGGGGTCCAGCGGGACCCATGCCGCTGCGTGCGATTAGTTATAAGGCATAGATTGAGAACCGCAAGCGTCATCGACGGCAAAAACAGGCAAGAACTGTCGAAAGAAAAGTGAAAGCGGGTAACATCTGGCACGGAAAAGTACCAGGATGCGAATAACAACCCCGTGGTAGGTGTTTGAGATCGCAAACTTAGCATCGCGACGAAGTCGCGTTCGGCTGCATGTCAGCACATGCACACTTGCAGTAAATTAATATTCGCGTGAAATGCC
>NW_020223598.1:225241-238745 GCF_003070985.1 Temnothorax curvispinosus | reverse complement strand
AAAAAAAAAAAAAAAAAAGGTAGAGAATAATTTTTAATTGTTTTTAGCAATTACATTTTTATTAAGCGAGAAAGGTCAAGAAACATTTCGACTATTTTGCAACAACGTCGTAAAAAATTAATGCAATATAGCCGAAATGGCTTCCTAATTTTTCTTGCTTAATGGATGAAGTCACACTGCATTGCCACGAGTCTCAATGTGGCTCGAGACTCTCATTTGACCCGAAGGTGGAGGTGGATTTTGCGGCCAAAGCAGCCTGAAAGAAAGTGGTGAGTGTAATTGATTTTTACGTACTATGTTACTTATGTCCAAAAATTTTCTATCTTTTCTGTCTTTATTTAATCGAATCGTTCATTTGAATATTTCAGAAAATAACGACGCTGAACGTGACATCGGAGCAGCGAGGGAATGCTGCGTAGCTGACATTCCGAGCAGCCTGAGAGGAGGAGGAGGCCTAGGATAGGTATCGGGCATCAACGTACCAACACTTCTGGTAAGTGTTACTTTTTATTTTTTCTAAAAATATTATAGAATTCCTTTTTTCGTTTATCCTTATTTAGTTGCTACATTATACCGTGTTTCGAAATATAAATTAGTAAAAAGGAATAATTTGAAAAATTTGATTCAAGTTGATTCTAACGTAGAGATCTTTTTTGGAGAAGTAATTTAAGAAAACATTAATCTGAATAATGAATAAGATGTTCGATGCGCGTGACAATTATTTAATCGATTCGATTATTTTCATGTTACAGAAAATATCCACGCTGGAAGGACCATCAGCTTCGCATCGAGGGAACACGATGGACATCTCGAGCAGCCTGAGAGGAGGTGGAGGCCTAGGAGAGGCATCGGGCATCGGCGTACTTAACACTTCTGGTAAGTGTTATTTTTTATTTTTTTTAAAGATATTATAGAATCTTTTTTTCGTTTGTTTTTATTTAGTTGCTACATTAAACCATGTTTTGGAATATAAATTAGTAAAAAAAAATAAATCGAAAAATTTGATTCAAGTTGATTCTAACGTAGAGACTTTTTTCGAAGATGTAATTTAGGAAAACATTAATCGTAATAACGAATAAGATGTTCGATGTGCGTGACAATTATTTAGTCGATTCGATTATTTTTATGTTACAGAAAATATCCACGCAGGAAGGAGTATCTTCGCATCGAGGAAACAGTAACTGACATCCCGAGCAACCTGAGAGGAGGTGGAGGCCTAGGAGGAGGCATCAGGCGCCGACGGAGCAACAAGCGGTAAATATAATTTATTTATACATATACACATATTATATCTTATACTGATAGGTCATTTACGTTTTAACCGGATAGTTATTCAGAAAATAAAAGTTAGAGAAAAATAGTTTTATTTTAGAAATTCTATAGAAGCTTATGTTCAATGGATAGAGTATTCTTAAGAAATTACAAAATTATTTCATTAAATTTGCTTAATAAACAATAATATAAAATTTAGTGTTTATATAGTAATCATTTTTTGAAATATTGACTGTCTCTCTTTCTTGCACCCTGCTTTAATTCGGATTCTACATTTCTTTGTTACAGAATCATCGTAGCGACGTTGCAGAATAACTCCGCTGTTGCGCATCGGTCGGTGAGTGATGATTAAAATTTCATAATTGAGGTACCTAATGAATTTATGACAATTACGTCAAATATATTGCGGTGTCAAGTTATCACAATAAATTATTACTTATATTTCGTTTCATAGATTCGTTGTCTTAAAATGGAATGACTGGGTCAGATTAGGATTTAACATTTAATCTTGGATAAATCACATAAATTGATTTGTCGTACATTTTGTCATTGTAAATTCCATCCCAAATATCTTTCAGGATTAAGTGTTACATAAATTGGTGCAAGAATGCAATATATAATACGCTTAGAGATGCTTTTAGCTTGCATATATCACGATTTCTTCTTTCTTCTTCTTCTAAAAAGGGCATGTCGTAGGTATTGTTGTCACTTTTCCGCGATGCCGATTGGTTCTCTTGCTGCGCTTACTTCATTTGCAGCTGTCATTGTATATTTTGACAGTTGTGTGTATCAAGGGTTAATAGTGTAATAGTAATAGCATAATGTTAAAGCTATAAATAGCGCGCGCAAAGCGCGCGTCTGTAGTGTCTAGTGAAGATAAAAAGTACTTTGCACTATTTTAATCATTTATTGTTATGTATATACAATCTATTTAATATATTTTTTACGTAAGCCATTTAACAAAATTGTGTGTGTTCACGATCATTATTTAAAATTATTTGTTCCTATAACGCACCAATTTTAGCCTAAGCTTTCACAGTCTATTCATATATGTATTGATAACTGGTTTTTATACTATAGTTAAAGCGATATGACGTGAGATCTGATAAATGATGTTTTGCAAAATAGATAATTTTTTGTAACAATTATTTTCAACTTGATTACTTAATTTCGCGTTAATATAAATACTTGATTTTTAAGTAGTAGTATAATTATCGTAATAAGATGTAACTATCAAAATTCAAATTGTTTGCTCGAGTGCATAAAGTGTTCACATTAGCTCCATATTGTGCAGGAACTTGATTATCTCTTTCGGATCTCACGTCATTAATTCCTTATTTTTCATCCTTTTGAGGTGAGACTCGATATATGCGAAACGATATCGAAAAAAATTGGGCCTTAGATTTTTTCAGTTTGCGTTAGTCAATATTGTTATTCATTTTACATTTTGCATTTTTATTTATGTCCTGCATGCTTATATCAGATTTAAATTAAAGTTGCTATTATTCGTAAAATGTAGTCGAATTTATTCGGATTACATACGCGGTTGATTAAAATGGGTTTTTTCCAAATTAACAGCTCCTAACTAATTAAAATCTTTTTTATTCTTAATCGAGAAAATGATCATTTGCGTAAATTATAATTTGTACGATATTAAGTAGATTTTGAAAGCTAGTAATTTTAAAATTACTTAATTTAATTTTGTTACAAATGGTCCTTCGCGACGCGGTCGTGTTTCGCGCATCGTGGGAAAAAGCGTAAAATCATTATGCTCATTTGCCGTCTATGATTAGGCGGCAACAGAAGGTGTATTTCTTCTTGTTTCTGGCTTTGCCAGAATGGATTTGGCCATGAAATGGTATGGTCAAACTGGTCAAAGGAGAGAAGATCTACACAAGGTAGGTTGGTGTTGAACACCACCAGTTTAGTGTATAATGCATATATAAGGAGGGTAATATTTTTTACACATGGGAACGCGTAATCGGAGACGGGAAAGTGACGTCTCCAGCTTAATTTCAATTAATCGCGAACTTAAAATTTTTTAAACTCCCTTTAAAAATCTTTACTTCTTTAATTTCGGGTATCGCGGTTGCGACTAATTAATATTGATAAAATAAACTAATAATAATAAAACTAAATAAACTAATAAATTCGGGTAAGCAGAAATAACGCGTTAGGTAAATAAAAATATGATAGGAATATGAAATATTAGGTAGCTATATGAAGATATAGAAATATGGATAGGCGGGGAATATATACATATTATACATAGAGATATTATACTTTGGGTAGGTAGGAACACGAAGGGATCCCAGATAACACAGTTGATCTTTATGAATTCATAAAGATCAGATTCAGATCTTTTTGAATTCATAAAGATCAGCTGTGCTATCTGGGATTGTAACTCATACTGTTAATTATATGGAGGGGTAAAAGCCATAGTGGTATAAGTCAGATTTTTTAAAATATTGACTCGTGTGCATAGATGCATTCTATACAATATATAAATTGCATCTATGCATACAAGACAATATTTTAAAAAATTTGACTTACACCACTATGGCTTTTACCCCTCCATATGTAACATTTATAAAAAAATTATTGTAATAAGGAATTATAAGGAAACGTGTAATAAATTTGAAATTGTATGATACTAATGCCGGATATATTATACGAAATCAACAGAAAACGATTAAGATCATAACGGTGTTTATTCTTTATCTATAGAATTTCACATTTTAAAAATTATCGTTAATTATTATAAATTTCACATAAATGTGAAGGTTTGAATCAACGCTCAAATAATAGCTTCTTGCTTGCAAAATTTGACATTTATCTGAAAATTAAAATTATAAAATTACGATTATATTTTTCAAAATTATGAGATACAAAATTCGTAATAATTTTGAAGAATGTAATCTTAATTTTGTAATTTTAATTATCGTAATTCGTTATTAATTGGAATACGCAAGATGGAAGCGCGGCCGCCGCGGCCAGAATATCCCCTCCAGCTGGCTAGTTCGGACACGAACCATTAGCACGGACGCAAACCATGTGCGGTTACCGAGCGATACGACGTAGTTGAGTTGCACTTTCTCAGGCGGCGCGTCGGAAAATGCAACACAGCAACACACGAAAAAGGGCGGGTCGCGGGATGGCCTCTCTCAGGTTTCTCTCTGACTAGTTGAAGTCGCGTGTGAGGTGCAGCGTGTAAAAGGGTAAATATTTTAATTAGACAAAATAATAACAAAACACAAATAATTAGTGCTCTAATATATCGCAGTGTAGATTCCATCGTAGCCGTAGGCCCGTAGCCACGAATATTTCCTAATGGAGAATCAGAATAACAGGGAACCTCCGTTAAAGGTTAGTTAATCAAAAGATATTTTGTTATATATATGTGGATTCTATTTTATAATATATGCATTTTACTGTATAATCAAGTTCTCTTTTAAATCTTTAAGTATTTTGTGATTCAACTTATATTTCTGTCATGATTTTTATGTATTTAAAATTACGTATGTGTATAAAATTGTTTTCAATGCAGAGGTACAGAAGGGAAAGGGAAGAGGACAGCCCTTTGGATACAGATGATGATTACGAGCCATACGTCTCTGCCAAGCATCGTAAAAAGCAGTTGCTCACGAAACTGGGTAAGCTTGGACAGTTGAAAGAGGAAGCTATCAATGGTGTCGGCAAGAGCAGCAGCGAGAATGAGAAGGATGATGGCGACAACGACGACGGACAGGTCTGGGGAAGAAAATCTAACATCTCTCTTCTCGACCAACACACCGAATTGAAGAAATTAGCTGAAGGTACAAAATCTTCACGAACATAATTTTAACGAGCGTTAGCAGAGAAATATTACAATTTAAGCACAACTAATTCATAAAATTGTAACAGCTAAAAAGGAAAGTGCCATGGAGAAGCAGCTGAAAGAGGAGGAGAAGATCCTGGAAAGCGTGGCTGAGAATAAAGCTCTGATGGGCGTCGCTGAGTTGGCCAAGGGTATTCAGTATAAGGATCCTATCAAGACCAATTGGCAGCCACCGAGGGCGATACTGAATCTCGGCGAGATGCGTCACGAGAGAGTACGTAGAAAGCTCAGGATACTTGTGGAGGGTGACGAAGTACCGCCACCCTTGAAAACCTTCAAGGAAATGAAATTTCATAAAGGAATCTTGTACGGACTGGAACAGAAGGGTATTATCAAGCCAACTCCCATCCAAGTCCAAGGAATACCCACAGTGTGAGTCTCTAACTACAATGATATTGATATTGTCGTGCCAATTGACTGTGGCTACGATCAACGTGACGCTACAAATGCTTCGAGGCATTCCCCTTCTCTTTTCTTTCAATGAAGAAAGAAAGAGAAAAAGAACGCTCTAAAGCATTTGTAGCGTCACGTTGACCGTAGCCTGTATAATATATTGAACGAATGGTTACAAATGTTAAATACTTGCAGATTGTCTGGTCGCGACATGATCGGTATAGCTTCCACCGGTAGTGGTAAAACGTTGGTGTTTGTTTTACCCATCATTGAATTCTGTTTAGAACAGGAAATCGACATGCCGTTCATTAAAAAGGAAGGGCCTTATGGTAAATATTTGCAATAATGAATAGGTAGAATAGTATCTGATTAATGAATACATATATTAATATTTTCTAATCTGTAGGTTTAATAATATGTCCTTCGAGAGAATTGGCTAAGCAAACCTATGACATAATAAAGCATTACACCAATAGCTTAAGGCACGTGGAGTGTCCAGAAATACGCTGCTGCTTGGCAATCGGAGGTGTGCCGGTTTCGGAGTCATTAGCTATAATCAACAAGTTAGTATTTATTATTATTGTTAATTATATTTTTGATATTTCGATCTTTAATACGTCACAATATTACTATTAATATGTCAAAAACTTATTTTTTAATGTTATTTATAGAGGCGTACATATAATGGTAGCGACACCGGGACGACTGATGGACATGTTACATAAAAAGATGGTCACATTAAGTGTATGCCGTTATCTTTGCATGGACGAGGCGGATCGCATGATAGATATGGGATTCGAGGAAGATGTGCGAACAATATTTTCATTTTTCAGGGTAATTATTATTTCGCATTTTTTTCACGCAAGATTTTATCTCGTGCAGTGGAAAGATCAAATATTTATTAAAATGATAAAAATAATAACTATATAAAATAATAACTATGTCTATCGCAGGGTCAGAGGCAAACGCTTTTATTCTCTGCTACTATGCCGAAAAGAATTCAAAACTTTGCACGTTCGGCGCTGGTGAAACCCGTAACGATAAACGTTGGCCGCGCCGGCGCCGCATCAATGAATGTGATACAGGAAGTGGAGTATGTCAAGCAAGAGGCTAAGATCGTTTACCTCTTAGAATGTTTGCAAAAGACTGCGCCGCCGGTCTTGATATTCGCAGAGAAGAAGCGCGACGTGGACGCTATCCACGAATATCTGCTCATAAAAGGGGTGGAAGCTGTAGCGATACATGGAGGAATAGGTACATGATATTTTGAGTACATTTTAGTTAACCTTAGTATGCTGATATAAAATCATCGCAGGATCACCGATAAATCGTATTAGCCTTTCAAAATTAATAAATATCAAAATGAATTAAATATATTCGTTCATTTCATTATGTGCTTTCAGATCAGGAAGAAAGATCACGTTCGGTGGAAGCATTTCGCGCGGGTCGAAAGGACGTGCTCGTTGCGACAGACGTTGCATCGAAAGGTCTTGATTTCGCTGATGTGCAACATGTTATTAATTACGACATGCCGGACGATGTAGAGAATTACGGTAATATATTGTGATAAATGAAAAATGGTGATTTCAGGAAAGATACTGAAATAGACTGTTTCATGTATTTTTGTAATTTTTAGTGCACAGGATCGGACGAACTGGCCGTTCCGGGCGTACTGGTATAGCTACGACTTTCATCAATAAAGCAAACGATGAATCGGTGCTGCTCGATCTTAAACATCTACTGATGGAAGCGAAGCAAAAGGTGCCGCCGTTCTTGCTGGAACTCTGCTCGGAGAACGAAAAATACCTCAATCTGGGAGGTAAGACAATAGTGGATGATTTATGTTTTTCTTTTAGCCTTTTTTTTCTTCTCTCATCATGAATTTATGTCGTTCTATTGTAAAGAAATCTTGAAAATGTTTTTCTTATTTTATCGCAGACGAACGCGGCTGCAGTTATTGTGGTGGACTGGGACACAGGATCACAGAGTGTCCGAAGTTGGAGGCTGTGCAGAATAAGCAGGCGTCCAATATTGGGCGTCGCGATTATCTGGCCAGTAATGCCGCCGATTACTAAGCGATACATTTTAAATAAAATTGTATTTTTTGTAAATATGTATATATAAAATTCTATTTCTATGATAATGCTATTTAGGTAGTGTAGTCGAACAAAAAAATAAAATAAATAAAATAAGCATTCGAATTAAACACTATATATAAATATCGATTTATTGATTTACCATTCGGTTATACACCCCGTACAATAATTTCCATTCACGATATTGCAATTTTTTAAAAATCACTTGATCGAATCTTCAGTATTACGTCACTAAAAATAAAATTTTATTCGATACAAAAGTCGCATAAAGCAGGAAGATTTTCTCATTTTCACCAACTTCAGAGATACGGTCATTTCGATCAAGAGATACGTTTCGCGAAAGCGAAACAAAAGCCGCTGCGTCTGTCACCAGTGATTTCTTCACATGCTAAATCACACAAACCTTCTAGGCCTGTCATAATACAAAATTCCTGCGTATAATGGCAAATTGAACTGCCCGGCTTTAATTAAGAGCCGGTTGTACCTGTCGGGATGGACCGTTAACATATTGCAAGCTTTCGCAACATGAAAAAATACTGGACCCATTATTTGAGCGCCAAGAAAAATCGTCGCGCTAACCGGAAAAGTTTATCCTTCGGAAACTCCAGAAAATACATTTTTACAAGGTTTTTTTAAAGCAATTATTCGACGGAAGTCATTATGTATTTTGGATTATTTTCTTTGATAGCATTAAATAAACGATCAGTGCACAAATGGTAAAGGCGGATAAGCGGTATATATCGTTGTTTTTACAATAAAATCGTATAATAAAGCAATAATATTATATTAAAAGTATTGTATCGTATATTAATCTTCGCATGTAAAGAATTACTTAACATCGACAATGGCGAGCCGGAAACCGCGAATTCAACCTGCTCTCACGAAGACGCAGGCACTACGGCAAGCGAGGAGTGCCACTATAGTAAAAGAGTATGAGCAAAAGCAGGAAGCGGTGCGACAGTCACAGCCAGTCTTGGCAGAACCCGGCAGAAGACGTCGAGCTCCGGCTCCAGCCGAGCCGAGGAGAGTCGACTTTGCTAGACCGGCTATGACGAAGGCGATGATGGCCCGGGTGAAGCAGGCGGAGAAGTTCAAGCAGGAGTATGAGCGTAAACGGGAAGAGGCCATGCCGGTGCGAAGGGTGCCAAGGAGGACACCTGCGCCGATCGGCGGTGATCCTAGGTGAACTTCGAAAATTATGAACGGCTTTCGTCGTATGTTACTTCAGCTCAGAGTCTCCGAAACTATTGTTTCGCACGTTGCTTCTTGAAGCAATTATGAAAGAGTTTTTCTTAATACGCGTCTGAAATATGTTTTATGATTTTTTTTTTCACACCTCTACAGATTTGGTAGAGAGAGGCCACGACCTACTAGACGCGCCCCGACGCTGTCTCCGCCGGTTTCGCCTCCTAGACCAGCGAGAAGGCCGGAAAGACGAGTGCCTCTGGGGAGAAGAGCGCCGGAACCGCTCCCGACTATCCCGGAAAGGACTAGAGAACTGGCGAGGTCCATGAATGCTCAGGTGATCCAAGCCGAACCGGTTGGCGAGGGCCCGATTGACAGCATTGTGATACCGCCGAGATCGGTGAACGAGAATCGCACTACCATCGTCAGCATCCCTCAACCACTTGCGGCGGGCGTCGAGGCGGCAACATCCGAAGTGGCGAACCGCTCGATTCGAGTGATCAGGTGACTTGAGGGCATCCCGATGATGACGTTCTGGGAAAAGTAGACGAATAGAAATAGAAATAGATCGAAAGAAATCCACATTTCTGAGATGGAAAATTCCGGATCCCCTCGTTATACTCCTTTTTGTCTTAACAAAGAGTTCAAATGCGTTAAAAAAGATTTTATCTTCCGCTGTAATTTTATGACAAGACGTGGTCAAGTTCAACCGAACTAAATTCAGTGATAAATATTGAGAATTTTATTGCTCGTGGAGAAAATATTTCCAGAAAATTTCCTTTTATTTGTTTATTTCTTAGACTAGTAATGCAATGTTTCAATGGCCTGTTGATCATGGGTATTGTTGGATAGTGAGACTCTCGATGAGCAAGATGCTGCAGAAGCGGCCACGGTACAGGGCAAGTTGGAGGACTTGCAGCAAGCAAGACGGGACTTTGTGATGTCCGTGGCGAATGTTGGCGGTCATGCTGTAAAACTTGCGGAAGAAGAGAGACCTAGATATATTTACAAGTAAGAATATGATGAGAAAAAGAAAAAACAAAGAGTTAAAGTTTTGCAAGTTGAAACGTGCTGTCAAATAAAGACGCAAATCTGTAGTTTTAGTCCAGTTTTACGAAAGCTAATGAATTAAAGAGATAGAAATGTGAACCGATCTAGCCGTATCAACATAAATAAAAATTCAAGATCGATGAGAAAGAATAAAATAAAAGAAATTTAATAGAATCGCATGTATAAAATCAGTTTACTTGCAAGTTTACTTGCTTTTAAAGTAAATTTGAGATTAGCATTGGAACTCTTCCTCGTCTACGATAAAATAATATACTAAATAACAATTGGATGAAAAGGGGTAGAAAAATTATCTGATAAAGTTTCATTATTTTTACTCGTCAATGAAAGAGCCATCAAGTTAATCAATGTCGTTTGATGCAGAGTCCCTGACATCGAGAGCGAGATGTTCCGCGTCGAATACGGCCGAGAACATCCAAGTGTCGTGGCGGCTCGCGAATTCGCCCAGAGAAGCATGGCTGGTATCAGGGCGCGTGAGGAAGCTCGTCGAGCCGAACGGGAGTTCGAGAGGATAGCTCAGGAGCCGTTGCCGGAGGATCTGCGCTTTGATGTGCCGTTCGAGGAGGAATTTTTACGCGAGGGCGATATATCTTGGGAGGAGGAAGAGGACATGCCGCTTCCGTCCAGGATAAAGACCACCATGCGCGATATACCAAGGCGCGAGGCACCCTACGAATATCCTCCTTTCGACCCGGAGGAGCTCGAGAGGTTCTTCGACGTGGAACAATACCCACCAAGTCCGCTACGTGGACCACCACCTGGTCGCGAGCATCTACCGCCGGATCTTTGGGAGTTAGAGGATCCTTGGGCAACGTGCGGCGTCTGTCCGAAGCGAGAAGTGTCCGATCTCATCCGCTTCGAGAGCCCTTAGTCCTTCGTCTGCCGCATACATGCTGATCTGATAGACTTGTTTCCGTTTCCGAGATTCCAGGATGTTCTGGAGCAAAGGTATAGTCGAACTTGAATGTATGGTCTCATTTTCTTACGTTAATTTGTATATTGTATTGAAATAATTTGTAGGAGCATAATGAGGGAATCTAATGAGGAAGATAAGTCGGTTGAGTGTTAAACGGTCGCAGAAACACGAGGAATCATCCATTATCAACATCCGTCCTGCATTTATCACTAAGAAACTGTCCTGTACAATATATAAATTTTAGATTTTGAAATAAATATTATAGATTTGTAAAAAAACATACTTGACGCCTATATTTAATTTGTCTTTCAAATTCGGATAAATTGACAAAGTTTGTAATTTATTTTGAAATATATACACTGTGTAAATAAAAATATATTATAAAAGAAACATGCGTATAAAATCTATATACAAATAAAGAACAAACTAATCACCTATTACGCGATTTATTTCTTAATAAATACTGGCCTATTGGGAAAGAAAACATCCACCGCGGGAAAAAGAGCACTAGCGTGGCATAACAAACATGGCTGCCACGTCGATATGCAGTATTAATATTAGCTTTATATGGATAATGAACGTGAAAAAAAAAATTATTTTGTTAAATTTACATGAGAAATGTCGACACTTTGTGTGAATATATGGATCATGTTTCTTGACGATATATAGTGATGCATATATATGTTCGCACAAAGTGTCCAAACGAAGTGTCAACATTTCTCATGTAAAATTAACAAAATAATAATTTTTTACATCATTACCCATATAAAGCTGATGCAAAGACCGATATTTTATGTGCGTATACGACAAATTTTTTAAGCATGTTAATTGGCTGCAGGATAGAGAATTTCTAGAAAGTTCTCAAGTTCTCTATCCTACAGTCAATGTCGAATTGATCGACGTCTTCGACGTCGAATCACTGTTAATCGACGAACTTCTTGACTGACTATAGTTGACCCGACGTCGAATCAATGTCGATAATTATATTATCAACTATACATTTCTCACTAGGGATATATAGAACACGAGCGAACGCTCGCTTTTGCTCGCTCGTCGCTCGTCTTCGCTCCGTTGGTGAATACACGGCTTTACGTTCCCATTGTCAAAATTCTTTACATAGCAACTCGATGGACTACGTTAATTAAATTCATTAAATGAACAAGCAAATTTAATCACCTTTCTCAACATGTTCGAGAGAGTCGAATACGGATCGAGAGAGTATATATCGAGACACGTATACTACTTTCGCGACACCCTGTATACGTGGCGTCGCTCATGTGCGATGGACGTGGATGCATGATGCACCGGATATACGGAAGTTTAAATCTCGATATCATTAAGCCAAGAAATACACACAAAATTGTTTGGAAGAAAATCTAACATACAAATTCATCTAACAAAAAAGTTATCAAAGAAACTAGAAGACAAATCGTAGTATGCGTCTCATTGTTATAATTATTAGAGACCGGATTGCGGTACTATTTTCTCCACTCATGCACGGGTGTGCTAGTGGCCGAGCGCCGTGAGAATAATTACATAAATAAATAAATAAATATATTTGCTACACGTTACTCCGCTAGACCGGCACGGTGTATATAGAGGGTACTCCTTCTCACGACTGCTAGCACGCGCTTGGGACAGGGAAAACGGCACCGCGATTCGGTCTCTAGTTATAATTGTATCCTCAATTTTCTACCGCATATCAAGCAACATATTCAAATGTCACATCGTAAAAATGTCCAACACAGAGCTGTATCAACAATATAATGGTTTACTTTTGAGACAGACATGCGTGTAGACGAAATGATAGATTAGTATTAACGATTCTTGACATACTATAATTTCGCACCCTTTGCGACAGGTGCAACTATAGACATAATCAATGGAGGGTTGTCTATTGCATCTCTTTATACGATGTCGCAGTTCTTTCGGAGAAACTGAATAATCATGTTGGAAAATTTTCTGCGAGAATACAATACCAACTCAATATTATTGTCGACCACAGGTCTTTGGCCGTTTCAAAATAAACTCGTGAAAAATTTAATATGGACTTTCTGCTTTTTAGTTGAAATGAGTTATTATCCACTTGAGGTAATGAGTATTAATCGACACATTCTATTGAAACAAAAAATACTTTCAAACACTGTTGACTTTTATTATTTTTTATCATACATATATAAGCTATAACATCTCGTATCACATATGTATACATTTTATACAGATATTACTATTGTATGATCATTCGGACGATGCACAATTAATTTTTGACGGTTGCTTCCAAGTTTTAATCTCGACCTCGTTTGTCGCAAGACATTTGAATGGCATTTTGAATTATGATAAGGTACGGGTTTCAAAAATCGTGTTATTTTTGATAGCACAATTTCTTTTTGATTATGTTTACTTCGTTTATGTTTTGTTAAAACTATTTGAGATATAATATGTATTAAATCGTTTCTCCACGTTTCTGTTATAATCAGTTGCGATGGATGTGCGAAACCATCGACGAGCACTGGAATATATTTACGGATGATATAGAAATTCGAGTCATGAAAGAATATTCCATGCTGTCGCAAAAATTGGTAAAATTTTATTTAAGTAAGTACACATATTGCTAAGAATGAAACGTTGATGTCATAAGCTGATAGAATAATATAATGTAAAAATAAGAATGTTATACGAAATTTTAATTTTATAAAA
>NW_020223598.1:209979-224841 GCF_003070985.1 Temnothorax curvispinosus | reverse complement strand
ACATGTTTAAAAAAACATCAGCTTGCTATAAAGTAAGCAATTTTGGTTTTATATATGATATTGATATAATGTTACAGCTTATACTCAAAAGTTAATTTGCTAACATTATTTCTATTCCGTAGGTTTGTTGATGTATTAAATTCATCGTATCAGGTATATGCATTAACTTTTTTAATAATAGTTATTGGAACCATGAGTGTAATTGGACTTCGAGTAAGTATTATAATTGCATATATAACGTGTAATATACTCTCTTCTAATATATATAGAATATAAATTCACCATCATGTAAAATAATAAAAACTGTTATACAGCTGGATTTCTATATTTCCTATACATTTGAGATCGAGTCAGATTGATTTTGATTAAATTTCTATTTATATGTACAATTTTTTCAACGCAATTTATTGAAAACTCTAATAAATATTAATACAAAAATCTTACTAATATTTACATTCTATAAAATTAAAGTTCTTTATTTAAAATAATACTGTAATTATATATTGTGAATAGTTATGTAATACTTCTTATCTGTTATAGATCCTTTATATATTAGACCAATTGGAAACAGTGATAAAATTCGTGCTTATATTAATGGTATCATTGAGTAGTCTGTTGATCACATGTTACTCCGGACAGAGAATAATGGATGAAAGTCAGAATATATTCTATGGAGCGTAATAATTATTTTATACCATAACACACGTATTGGAGTTTATGCAGCTTTTCTTCATACAGAATTATGCAGCAATAATTTTTTCTATAAACGTAGCATAAGATTTTGCTTAAATGTAAAATTTAATTTAACCATTGCCATTTAAAAGAGTTTTGATAAAAAACATAATTTAAAATTTTGATTAATATAGAAGCAACGAATAATTTAAGTACTTTAAAATCTTGTAATTTTTAATTAAGTAATTTTAAAAATTCTTTTGTAATAAATTTTTCTCACACACATCTGTCATGTTATACGTAATGACAATCGCGTCTGGAAAAATTGTATTAATTTTCCCCTTCAGCATAATATCTCCTGAAAAAATAATAAATTCTTTTCAAGTATTTATCATGTTACACGTACTAACAATCGCATCTTGAAAAAATTGTTTCAATTTTCCACTTGTGAGAATAATTTCCCTTAAAAATTTAACTTGAAGTTAATTATTCAATTTACGATTGCAGATATGCTGCAGAATGGTACAAGTTCTCACCTAGACTAAAATCTTTATTGATAATAACTCTTTACAGAAGTAGTACACCATGCGAATTAAAAGCAGGCAATATGATTCCGTTATCCATCGCGACTTATGCAACGGTAATTAAAAGACGCAGTAAAGACACTTTTTTAATGACAATGTTATGTATATTAATCTGCAATATAATTTATCCATTCATTTTAAGGTGGTACGAATGTCTATGTCTTACTACACAGCGTTATTATCAATACAAGACTGATTATTGAGCGTTTAATTAGTTTTTCATCGATACATCTTGTTTTGTCTCAATGACAATAAATTAGTAGTAAAAAGATTTGCGGTGCTATATTTATTCAATAATGCATTTATAAGTTTTATCCGATCAGATACTTCTTATGCGATTTTCATTATACACAGTATTCTGTTATTCAGTAGTTGTATTATAAATTAAATTATTATGAAGCTAGTTTGTTTATGCTATGTGCTATCCTTCGTTAATTTTATCGGTCAGTTATTGAGTTTCCTTATTTCTTAAACATTTAAAATGATATTGATTTTTTATATTTGATATTATATTTTTCATGCTAATATCATTACTTTCTTAGCTTTGTAAATCTTTAAAATTGATCTTTGCTTTCTGTATCTTCTCTAACTTTCTCTATTCTTTTGGATTATTATATAATTCAACTGTAAGCTCGTTTTTCTTTCTTTACCCCATTTCCTGTTTGTAAAGGTGAACTCAATTCTGTGCGTGCAGTCGAATTACTTAAAACTAACAGTAAAATATTCTACCAAACAGAAGAAAGATACATGAATAAGACAGGAAACCAGCACACGCGCCTATATTATTATTATAGTCTCCGTCAACTTCGTGTTGTATCATGTAATAGCACTGCTATCACATGCCACTCTACAAAGTGATCAATAAACGTTATCTCACGGATGAAGAAAGTGGCGGTTTAGACCCGCTCTGCCATCAGCGAATTGATGGACAGTGACGATTCCGGACATACTATAATTTCCATCTTTCATGTTATTTCTATCGCGACTTTTACACTGAGGAATTAATGGCATGAGTGCCACGGTTCATTCTTTTGTTAGTCTTTGGACATTCAGGTACGAATAATCATGTTAGAGAATTTTCTACGAGAGTACAATATCAACCGGATATTGTTGACGACCATAGGTCTCTGGCCGTATCAGGATAAACTCGTGAGAAATTTATTATGGACTTTCTGCTTTTTGCTCGCAATAAGTCATTATCCATTCGAGGTAATGTGCATTCATCGATACATTTCATTGAGACAACAAATATTTCTAATCAGCATTGAAAAATTGTTATGACGCTAATTATTATTTTTTATCGTACAATATATATAAATATATATAATATAAATAAACAAATGTAATATTACACGTGTCGTGTATATGTGTGTTTGTAAGACATAAATTATAGGTTTCAATGTAACATATTTTATTAATTTTATATAACAATTAACGATTAATCAGAGAAATGCGTAAAGTTTCCATTTTAATCGCATTTGTAATATATATATATATATATATATATATATCGCGCGCGCGACACCCGTGTACAAGTCCGTTTGCGATTGATTCGCGTTCGAACGGAGTCTCACACAAAAGTCAAGGCGCAACAACCTCCGCGCAACATTGGTTAGATGACGCGCTTTAAAATAGTTTTCAAATGTTTAAAGTTACATTATGTATTACACTTGAGTGTTCAACTGTTTAAAGCGCGTCATCTAACCCATGTAAGTATTCTCTGTTTTAACAAAAAGACTTCAATTTATCAACAATTTACTGCTTTAAATGTTGTATTTTGGTAAAGCAGCGACTTTCTCGCGAAATAAAGTATTCTCTGCTTTAAAGAAAAACGTAATATTAGTCGTTTATGCCTCTCAGTACTTAAAATAACTGCTATATTTTCGAAACTTTTTTGTTTATAACTTTTTAATAAGAAGCGACCCCCGACTAAAACCTTCTGAAGGTCACTCAGGAGGGTGACCTTGACAACATATGTCAAGGTCAAAGTCATCGGAGGTCAGGCCCTAATTGTAAACATTTACTATATATATATATATATATATATATAAATTTATGAATAATGACTCCAAGTTATATACAGATATTACTATTCTACGATCATCCGGATGATGCGCAATTGATTTTTGAAGGTGGTTATCAAATTCTAGTCTTGACTGATCTTACCATAAGACATTTAAAAGATGTTTTGAACCGTGACAAGGTATATTTTACAAATTGCGTTAGGTTTTATGTAGATATGTTATATCTATGTAATACATGTGTTAAATCGTTCTTTCATATTTATTACAATCAGATGCGATGGTTGTACGAAGCCATGGACAAACATTGGAATATATTTACGGATGATATAGAAATACGAATCATGAAAGAATATTCTACGTTATCGCGAACAATTGTGAAATTTTTTACAAGTGAGTACATATTGCTATGAATAAAGGATTAATATCATATGCTGATTGATTAATGTAATATGTATAAAAAATTTTACGATTTAAGAATAAAGTCAATTGGGAGAATCTTTGCTACTAGAAATTAACATATTATAAAAGCAAAATAAAATTTAGTAGAATTTATAATATAGAATTTAATAAAATTTGAAAAAATTCTTATTGAGGACGTTCTCCGGGCCTTATACTAGAAAAAATTGATTTTCTTAGGATTTTCTTGAAACTGTGAATATACGTTAATTTAGGTGTGCTTTATCCGTGGTATAAATTTCAGTACCTCTTTCGGGATAAAAAATAAAGATACTGAGCCTCAAAGTTAAAAAAATTTTTTTTAGTTTTGGCATTTTTTCCTTATAGAACTCGACGAGAGGAGCAACTTTGGTCCTCTTGCCCAACCTCGTATCTCTTACCGTTTAGCCTGGAAAACCTTTTCATTAGTAAAAGTTGAAACTTTGAGGCTCAGTATCTTGATTTTTTATCCCGGAAGAGGTACTGAAATTTATACCACGCATTAAATTAAAACACACCTAAATTAACGTATATTCACAGTTTCAAGAAAATCCTAAGAAAATCGATTTTCTCTAGTATAAGGACCGGAGAACGTACTTAAGTACAGATTCGTTTAGACAAACTAAACGGTGAAAACTTGAAAACTGCCTTATAAATTATTTTATTGAAAGAATAAAACATCCGTCTTTCATAATATTACAGTGTATGCTTTTGCTTTATTATTGGCGATTATAATAATACCATTAACACCAGTATTCCTAGACATAATAATTCCACTTAATGAATCACGTCCGCGATTCTTTGCGATGGAAATCGAATTCAGGATGAATAAAGATGATTACTTTCTACCAATTTTTTTTTATACTTCTGCTTTAATTGTGGCGAATACACTCATCATGTTAGGCGTTGATACAATGCATATTGCATGCACTGCTCATGCATGTGGTTTATTTGCGGCTGTCAGGTAAGCAGATAAAGTATGAAGATAACACGCGCATAATGTATGTAATAATAATAATATAACAAGATTCTAATTTTATGTATATTTTCCGTAAATGCATCATATATATAATATACATGTATGCCACGTGCTATATGTTTTCTATTTGAATTCCACAAAACTATAGTAAAATTTATTTCGCAGTAAGAAAATCGAAAATATAATGTTAAAAGTGGACGACAATAACAATGATATTGGGGACAATAAGTCTAGTATAAATAAGAAATTTGATTTGTGTGTATCAAGCGAAGAAATGATATACTGGAAATACGTAACATGTTTAAAAAAACATCAGCTTGCTATAAAGTAAGCAATTTTGGTGAAATTGTTTGTTAATTTGTCTTTTGTATTCTAATATTGATATAATGTTACAGCTTATGCTCAAAAGTTAATTTGCTAACATTATTTCTATTCCCTAGATTTGTTGATGTATTAAATTCATCGCATCAAGGATATGCAGTGATTCAATTAATAATACTTATTCTAATCGTGAATCTAATTGGACTTCGAGTAAGTGTTATAATTGCATATACATATAACATGTAATATACTCTCTTCTAATATAAAATATAAATTTACAATCATGTAAAATAATAAAAACTATAATATAGTTGGATTTCGATATTTCCTGTTCATTTGAGATCGACTTGTTTTTGGTTAATTAAATTTTTATTTATATGTACAGTCGCCGCCAATGATTCCTTTCCTGAGGTATTCTTATGTTCCCCCCTTATCCAAGGAAAGGAATTATTGACGGCGACTGTACAATTTTTTCAACGCAATTTATTGAAATGTCTAATAAATCTTAATATACAAAATGTTATTATTAATATTTTCATACTACAAGATTAAGACTTTCTATTTTTAAAATATTGTAATTATATATTACGAATAGTTATGCAATACTTTTAATCTCTTATAGATCGTAAATGTATTAGATAAATTGGAAGCAGTGATAAAGCTTGTGATTATATTCGTGGGATGTATTGGTAGTGTATTGATCACATGTTACTGCGGTCAGAGAATAATGGATGAAAGTCAGAACATATTCCATGGAGCGTAATAACTGTTTTATACTATACACACGTATTGGATCTTATACAGCTTTTTTCAAACAGAATTATGTAGCAATAATTTTTTCTATAAGCATGGTATAAGATCTCTTAAACGTAAACGTTAATTTAACCACTGCCATTTAAAACATTTTGATAAAAAACATAATTTAAAAATTTGATTAATATAAAAGCAACGAATAATTTAAGTACTTTATAATCTTGTAATTTTTAATTAAGTAATCTTAAGTAATCTTAAAAATTCTTTTGTAATAAATTTTTTTCACACACATCTGTCATATTATACGTAATGACAATCGCGTCTGGAAAAATTGTATTAATTTTCCCCTTCAGCATAATATCTCCTGAAAAAATAATAAATTCTTTTCAAGTATTTATCATGTTACACGTACTAACAATCGCATCTTGAAAAAATTGTTTCAATTTTCCACTTGTGAGAATAATTTCCCTTAAAAATTTAACTTGAAGTTAATTATTCAATTTACGATTGCAGATATGCTGCAGAATGGTACAAGTTCTCACCTAGACTAAAATCTTTATTGATAATAACTCTTTACAGAAGTAGTACACCATGCGAATTAAAAGCAGGCAATATGATTCCGTTATCCATCGCGACTTATGCAACGGTAATTAAAATACAGTAAAGTTACTTTTTTATGACAATGTTATGTATATTAATCTCCAATATAATTTATCCATTCATTTTAAGGTGTTACGAATGTCTATGTCTTACTACACGGCGTTATTATCAATGCAAGAATGATTATTGAGTGTTCAATTAGTTTTTCAACGATACATCTTTGTTTTGTCTCAATGACAAGAAATTAGTAGTAAAGAGATTTGTAGTGCTATATTTATTCAATAATGCAATTATAAGATTTATCCGAACAGATACTTCTTATGCGATTTTCATTAAACACAGTATTCTGTTATTCAGTAGTTGTATTATGAATTAAACTATTATAAAAAGCTAGTTTATTTATGCTATGTGCTTTTCTTCATTAATTTTATCGGTCAATTATTGAGTTTCCTTATTCCTTAAATATTTAAAATGATATTGATTTTTTATATTTGATATTATATTTTTCATGTTAATATCATTACTTTTCTTAGCTTTGTGAATCTTTAAAATTGATCTTTGCTTTCTGTATGTATGTTCTCTTACTTTCTCTATTCTTATGGTATATTATAATTCAACTGTAAGCTTGTTTTTCTTTCCTTACCCCATTTCCTGTTTGTAAAGGTGAACTCAATTCTATGCGTGCAGTCGAAGTACTTAAAACTAACAGTAAAATATTCTACCAAACAGAAGAAAGATACATGTATAAGACAGGAAACCAGCACACGCGCTTATATTATTATTATAGTCACCGTCAATTTCGTGTTGTATCATGTAATAGCACTGCTATCACATGCCACTCTACAAAGTGATCAATAAACGTTATCTCATAGATGAAGAAAGTGGCGGTTTAGACACGCTCTGCCATCAGTGACGATTCCGGACATACTATAATTTCGTGTTATTTCTGCCGCGACTTTTACACTGAGGAGTCAATGGCATGAGTGCCACGCTTCATTCTGTTGTTAGTCTTTGGACATTCAGGTACGAATAATCATGTTAGAAAATTTTCTACGAGAGTACAATATCAACCGGATATTGTTGTCGACCACAGGTCTCTGGCCGTATCAGGATAAACTCGTGAGAAGTTTATTATGGACTTTCTGCTTTTTGCTCGAAATAAGTTATTATCCTTTCGAGGTAATGCGTGCATTCATCGATACATTACATTATGACAACAATTATTTCTAATCAGCGTTGAAAAATTGTTATAACGCTAATTATTATTTTTTATCGTACAATATATATAAATATATATAATGTAAATAAACAAATGTATAATAATATATTGTACGTGTCGTGTGTACATGTGTGTTTTTAAGACATAAATTATAGATTTCAATGTAATATATTTTATATAACAATTAACGATTAATCAGAGAAATGCGTCAAGTTTCCATTTTAATCGCATTTATATAATAATTAATGTGTGTGTATATATATATATATATATATATATATATATATATATATAAATTTATGAATAATGACTCCATGTTATATACAGATATTACTATTCTACGATCATCCGGACGATGCGCAATTGATTTTTGAAGGTGGTTATCAAACTTTAATCTTAACTGCTTTTGTCATGAGACATTTAAAAGATGTTTTGAACCACGACAAGGTATATTTTAAAAATTGCGTTAGTTTTTATATAGATGTACATGTTATATCTATATAATACATGTGTTAAATCGTTCTTTCATATTTATTGTAATCAGATGCGATGGATGTACGAAGCCATGGACAACCATTGGAATATATTTACGGATGATATAGAAATACAAATCATGAAAGAATATTCTATGTTATCGCAAACATTTGTGAAATTTTATACAAGTGAGTACATATTGCTATGAATGGAGCATTAATATCATATGCTGATGATTGATTAATGTAATATGTATAAAAAATTTCATAATTTAAGAATAATGTCAATTGGGAAAATTTTTGCTACTAGAAATTAACGTATTATGAAAGCATAATAAAATTTAGTAGAATTTAATATAAAATTTAATAAAATTTGAAAAAATTCTTATTAAGTACAGATTCGTTTAGACGAACTAAATTGTGATAACTTGAAAAAACTGCTTTATAAATTAATATTCTTGAAAGAATAAAACATCTGTCTTTCATAATATTACAGTGCTATTTTTTTCTATATTATTGGTGCTTATGATCATGCCATTAACACCAGTATTCCTAGACATAATAGTTCCACTTAATGAATCACGTCCGCGATTCTTTGCGATGGAAATCGAATTCAGGGTGAATAAAGATGATTACTTTCTACCAATTTTTTTTTATACTTTTGCTGTAATTGTGGCGGGTGCATTCATCACGTTAGGCGTCGATGCAATGCATATTGCATGCACTGCTCATGCATGTGGTTTATTTGCGGCTGTCAGGTAAGCAGATAAAGTATGAAAATAACACGCGCATAATGTATGTAATAATAATAATATTATTATTATTTAAACAAGATTATAATTTTATGTATATTTTCCGCAAATGTATATATACCGGGTATAACAAAAAAGTCGAGATAATCCAGAGTCCCGACCTTTTTGTTACACCCGGTATATATACATATATATATATATGCTACCTGTTATGTTTTCTATTTGAATTCCACAAAAGTATAGTAAAATTTATTTCGCAGTAAGAAAATCGAAAATGTAATGTTAAAAGTGGACGACAATAACAATGATATTAGGGAAAATAAGTTTAGTATAAATAAAAATTTTGATTTGTGTGTATCAAGCGAAGAAATAATATACCAGGAATACATAAAATGTTTAAAAAAACATCAACTTGCTATAGAGTAAGTAACTTTTGACAAATCATCGTCTTTTTCATGACATTAATATAATATTTTTACTTATACTCAATGTGTTAATATTCTATAGATTTGTGGACATATTAAATTCCTCATATCAAGGATGTGCATTAGCTATATTGATATTGTTTATTGGAATTTTGTGTCTGATTGGACTTCGAGTATGTATTATAATTGTATACCTACATATGACATGACTTTCTCCTCTAATAGAGAATATAAATATACAATCATACAAAATAATAAAAATTGTAAAATAGCTGGATTTCCATGTCTAACTTAAATTCTTTTATATAAAATTTATAAATATGTAATTTTTTTACCGCAAATAAAAGCTGTAAACTCTTTTCATACGAAAATCTTATTTTTACGCAATGTAAAATTAGTGTTTTTTTTATTTTAAGTAAAAATATAATTATATATTACGAATACGTAATACTTTTAATCTGTTATAGATCATTTATGTATTAGATCAATTGGGAACATTGATAAAATTTGTCCTTGTATTTACATCAACATTGTTTTCTCTGATGATCACATGTTACTCCGGCCAGAGAATAATGGATGAAAGTCAGAATATATTCTATGCAGTGTAATAATTATTTTACATCTTAACATACATATTATATAGAGTTTATAAAGTTTTTCTTTAAACAGAATTATATAAAGCAATAAGTTTTTCTACAGGCACAGGGCACAGCATAAGATCTTTAAATGTAAATTTTAATTTAAGTTTCATTCATGATATATAATTAAAATATTAAGTTTTAATATAAAACGTAATTAAAAAATTCGATTAATATGTTATAAATAACTTAAGTACTTTAAATCTTAGAAATTATTTTTTAATAAATTCTTATGTCTACCATATTATACATACTTGCATCTTGTAAAAAATATATACATTTTCCACTTGAGCATATTTTTTTTAAAATAACAAAGTCAATTATTGAATTTATGATTGCAGATACGCTACAGAATGGTACAAGTTCTCACCTAGACTAAAATCATTATTGAGAATAACTCTATACAGAAGTAATGTACCGTGCGGATTAAAGGCAGGCAATATGATTCCGTTATCCATCGCGACTTATGCAAAGGTAATTAAAATATTGTAAAGTTATTTTTTTATGACAATGTTATACACTCTACCGGCAAGAATGCCTAGACATAATACATATACATATACATTTACATATATGTCATATATGTACATTATACATATCAAAATGTCCAGGCATTCCTGCCGATCAGTGTATGTACATTAATCTGTAATATAATTTATTCATTCATTTTAAGGTAGTACGAATGTCTATGTCTTACCTCACAGCGTTATTATCAATACAAGACTGATTACTGAGTGTTCAATTAGTTCTTCACCGATCTTCGTTTCGTCTCAATGCCAATAAACTATTAAAGAGGTTTAAGATATTGTTTACTTACTTGATAAGTTATAGTTGTATTCAATCAGCAATTCCTTACGCTGTTTCGCTTTTCGCTAAGTACACTTTTCGCCTAACATAACATTTCGTTATTCAGTTAGTTGTGTTAAATTAATCTATTATAAACTCAATTTGCTTATGCTATTTTTCTGTATTAATTTCATCGATCAATTATCATTTAAATATTACAATATTTTAATATTATATTTATGTTAATATCATATTCAATATCATTATTTTTGTAAAAAATCTTTGAATATAATCTTTGCTTTCTGTATATCTTGCAAGTTTCTTTATTCCTTTGGATTATTATAGTTCGACTCAGTTTGTTATTCTTAAAATATCTCACCGTTTCCTATTTTCCTACAAGATACTCTTGCAAGCAAACAGGAGACAGACATAAATAAGAGATGAAACCAGCACACGCGCCTACATTATTATTATAGTCACCCGTCAATTTCCTATTGTATCACGCAATCGAATAACATTATAACATGTCATACTGTAATATGTCGTGTCACTCTGCAAAAGGGTCTAATAAACAATATTTCAAAAATAAAGAAAGCGATGGTTTAGTGTTAAATACACTCTGACATTCGCAAATTGATGAATTGACAGTGACGATCGCGGACATTCTACAATTTTGTGTTATTCGCACTAAGACTTGTACGCTGAGAAATCAATAACATACGTAGCACAAGCGTCATTCTGTTGTCGTCTTTCAATGGGGAACCAGGACGAATAATCATGCTAGAGAATTTTCTGCGAGAATACAATGTCAACCGGGTATTTTTGTCGCCCATAGGCCTTTGGCCGTTTCAAAGAAAATCCGTGAGAAATTGTTTGCGAACTTTCTTCTTTCTGCTCGAAATAAGTTACCTTCCCTTCGAGGTAATGCGCGCACGGACCAACATATTTTAAATCGAAGAAATACACATTTATGTTTATAATTTTAAATCCTATTTTTTATTGTATTGACACATGTATACTGTATCGTCGACAAGTCTTACATATGTGTTCTATCATAAAAAGTGTATAACGTAACATATTTGATATAATAATTAATGACTGATTAAACGTACACACAAAAGTAACATAGTTCTCATTTAATTAATCGTGTATAACTATAATATTTTACGGATGACGATCCAACGTGCAGATAATGTTGTTGTACGATCATTGGGACAATCCACAAATGGTTTTTGATGCCAGCTACCAACTTGTGATGTCGATCTCTTTCGCTGGGCGACAACTGAATGAGTTTTGGAATCACGATAAGGCAAGTTTTTACAACTATAACGCGTTACATTTGCTTTTCTTTTTTACTTACGTTTACTGCGGTAAAACTATTTTCAGACCTAACATGTTAAACCGTTTCCATGTTTGTTGCAATCAGTTGCGATGGTTGTACCAAGCTATTGACGAGCATTGGAACATATTTACGAACGATATGGAAGTTCGAGTCATGAAAGATTATTCCATGCTGTCACGAAAATTTACGAAATATTACTCGAGTAAGTACACGTTACATTGCAACGATGATGTTAAATGTAGGGCCACATGACAGAATAGAGTAATATAATTAAAGTTTTTATCCAAGAAAAAAAGCGTTTGATTAGTAAAGTATTTCAAACGTTTAATAACGTTTAATAACAGATTGTCTAAAGAGAAACCAAATAATTGTGTGTGTATAAATACTTTAGATTAAATATTATTAAAAGCACTTCTTTTTCGGGATATTGTAGCGTTAATGTTTAGCATAATGTCAATATTGACATTGATACCATTAACACCAATATTGCTAGACATCGTGATGCCTCTTAACGAATCACGTTCTCGATTTCTTGCAATCGAAGTCAGTTACAGGCTGAATAAAGATGATTATTTTCTACCAATTTATTGTTATACTGCTTTTACAATTGCGGTGGGTGTAAACGTCGTGATGGGCGTTGATGCAATGCACCTCGCATGCACCGCTCATGCATGTAGTTTATTTGCCGCTATCAGGTACATCCATTGCAGATATGATTATAATTAAAATGCATGTAAGGTATACATAATATATAATATAATACTAATATTGTTATAAGTATTTTAAAACACATTAATTTTATATATATTTTTCGCACATGTGTTTTATGATATATATATATATATATATATATATATATATATATATATATATATATATATATACATATATATTTCGTGTATTTCTTATATATACACATATTTTATTTAACTTTTGCGAGGTATCATATTTACAGTAAACAGGTTGAGAATATAATTTCGAACGCGAATAATAAAAATAAAATTAGCGTACGTGGACACGGTACAAATATGGAACTTAATCTATTAAATGAGGAAATAATTTACCGGGAATACATAATATGTTTAAAGAAACATCAACTTGCTATAGAGTAAGCAGATCTTGTTAAACTACTTTTTAATTATCTCTCTATCTAAAATGTCCCCCCGCCCTCTTTCTCTCTCTTTCTATATAATTTCTATTTTAGGTTTGTTAATACATTGGAGTCATCATATCAAGGGCTTTCACTACTTTTGTTAGCTTTGCTTATTGGAACTATAAGTTTGATTGCAGTTCGAGTACGTATTAGAAATCATTCACATAAAATGTCATGAAATATAAATGTCTCACAAAATCATACAAAAGAACCAAAATTAGAATATAGTCGACTTTTAGGTATATTAAGTTATCTAAGCCAAATTATTAGAACACAAAAAATTTTATATGCAATTAATTTGCTAATTATTTGCTATTTTTTGCTTTTTAAAGTAACTTTTTGCTCCAGCTATTAAAAACGAAGAGCTGGATAGCTTAAGATTAAGCTGCCACGCTATTATAAAAAACAGCATATACATAAGTCAAAGCAAAAAATTAATAATACCAAAATTATTTGCTACTTTTTTGTTATTTTTTGCTCACATTATTAAAAATTTACGAAAGACTGGATAGCTTAAGATTAAGCTATTCAGTCTTTCGTAACTTTTTAATAGCTGGAGCAAAAAAATTACTTTTAAAAGTAAAAAATAATAAAATAATTAGCAAATTAATTCCATGTAAAATTTTTTGTGTTCTGATAATTTGGCTTAGATAGCTTAATATACATTCGACTTTTCCCTTTTCTATCTTCTATATCGAGTTAATTTCTTTATATGTGACTTCCTTTTTCAAACTTATATATAGATTCTAACAATTCACGTTTTAATATTGTCAATAAAACTAAGCTGACTAAGTTCTGATGAGTAAAAAATATATATGTCAAATTTGTACACAAAAATGTTGATTAGAATAAAATAAAAAATAAAAATTTGCTCAATATTGATAAAAGTAGAAAATTGTAATTATATCTTTGATATTAAACTTTGTATTGTTAAATTTATACGTCTTAAATTTAATTTTCTACGTATTATATAGAATTATAAAATTTTGTCTTATTGTTAGTAAAATTTTATTATCGCGAATAGAAATATAACTATGTTTTCGATAATGTAATACTTTTAATTTGTTATAGATCATTTATGTGTTAAATCAAGTAGGGGAAGTGATAAAATTCACGTTTATATTCACAGCATGTCTGGTGACTTTGATGATTGTATGTTACTCTGGTCAAAGAATAATGGACGAAAGTCAGAGTATATTCCATGGAGCGTAATAATTATTTTTTACCTTAACGTGCATTGACGATTATAATAATTCTTTTAAACAAAATTAACAATAATTTAGCTATAAGCACTTGTCAGATATATTGAACAAAAAATTCAATTGAATTTTGACTTAAAATACTTTCAATAGAACATAATTAAAAAATACAATTAACGCACAAAATATTAACGTGTAATACTTTTGCAACTACTTTAATTTTGACAAATTATCTTTTAATAAATGTTATTTAAAAAATTCAATTAAAGCTTGTTATTGATTTATGATTACAGATATGCTGCAGAATGGTACAAATTCTCGCCTAGATTAAAAACTTTGTTGATAATAACTCTATACAGAAGTAATGTTCCGTGTGGGTTGAAGGCGGGTAATATGTTTCCATTATCTATCGCAACCTATGCAGGGGTAAGTAAAATGTGCACAGCTGTTAAGCTTCTTATACTAACGTTATGTATAAATATATATATATATATATATATATATATA